>NC_040036.1:14401736-14517547 GCF_003713205.1 Coffea eugenioides
CTTTCGTTTTCGTTCGTGTAAGAACCTGTGCATTAATGTACGTGGTGCCTTTTCTGTAGTGTACTGAAAATGAAAACTCGGTTAGACAATTTCATGGATGCACCTTGTCTTTTAAAAATTAGTCTTGGTATATATAAATAGAGGAGTTAAATCAGCCTCAATATATAATTAATTATTTTGCGCTTTCAGCATAATGCAACACACATTATTTATTTAACATCATAATGCAGGCAATTAATTGTTGAGCGAGAAAACCACCTAACACTAATACAGTTGGAAAATTCATGTCAAACTATTGAATACACGATATCTTAATTCAGAGTCTCTCAAGTACAATGATATTGCTTCCTTCTAAAAGACAAAAGTGTATGTTTATAATATTCTTGTGTAGTGAAGACGGGTTTAAGACCTCTACAATTATCAGTGATAATTGTTCCATACAATGAGTGTTTTAACCTCAAAAATATAGATACTAGTGAATACAATAAAGTGTCAAAGTAAAACTTTTAATGCAGATTCGAATATAATTTTTGCGTAATAATATTTTAGTGTCTACATTTGCTATTTAGTGTATATATATAGTTTGTTAGTTCATGCATTTTATGATAAAATTACAACTTAGAATTATGGAAAATCCCAATTAACCCTACCATAATCCAATGAGAAGAGTCAATGATAAAAGTTTGGAGAGTTTTAACTCTTATAATCTTGACTTGGCAGCAGAAGAGCACTAAGTGACTTAATCTGAATATCTGCATAGTAATTTACAACTTATTAATTAATGGTCAAACCATAAAATGAGAAAAAACTAAAGGGCAATAAAGTCGTGATTGAGTGCAATAAGCTCGCTCGATTAACACCAGAGGACCTTGCTGGTCACAATTTCTCGTCTTTCTGGAAAAAAATCTTCTCTATAATTTGCTTTATTGTTCATTGCTCATAAGAATCTCCTAGGGTAGACCCTCGAAATAATAGTTGAACTTGCTTTCATAGTTAGGTTAGACCCTTGAAACCCTAGTTAAACTTGCCTGACAAGGTGCTTTCATTCGATTCTAATTGTATTTGGCGTTTGTTTAATTCTTAAAGGACTCAACTACCTACAGAAGCCCCTTCAATTCAGGGTTTGACAAAGGAAATTAAGTAGACCAGGTCACCGGGAAAAGTTTAATTTATTGCAGTTGCTCGAGATCTTCGATATGCTAGCAAAAAAAAAATTAACCAGTGATTTTTTTTTTTTTTATCTCTTCCATAACACAGCTAACCTCGATCCTATCATGATTCCTACGACTGGCCCGCGTGGTTGACATTTTTCTGACACTGAAAGACATAATTAATTAAAATTAAAGAAAGAAGATTTACTTGCACAAGTAATGAACTGGACTCCTCATTAATTGACATCGTTTTCAGCGGAGTAGAATTACATGGAACTAGTTTTGCATCACCGCTCAATTTAATGAATATGTAATTAGGTCAATTTATGTTAGTAAGTGACAAAATTTAGTAATTGTAAAAATCTTCAATTATTTAAAATTCCTTGTAAGCAATTACAACGAAGGCCTCGAAAGTGCTGGGAACAACCTTCTTTGGTTATGACCTAACCACTTACTTATCAAGCTTTAAGCTTATTACCAACTCAATTACTACTTTAGAACAAAATTAAGGTGTAAATTACTTGCTAATTACTTGTTTGGAAACGGAAAAGCAATCGCGGTAAAATTTTAGTGCAAATTCAACGTGTACATTTTTCACCCTTAAAGAAGTCTATGGCCGTGAATAGTTAATGCTAACAACTATATATATATATATATAAGTAAATTTTATATATACTATCACCGTTGAATTCATGACACATATACAAAAGTTGGAGTTCAAATTCAAATTTTGTATAGTTATTATTCATCCAATACACCGTCAATATAAAAAAAATTAATCATATATATATTATATATATAGTCTGACTCGATTTTTATTTTTGCCAATGCCAATTTGGCACGACCTCACTAAGCTCGTAGAACAAATTATAAAGTTGTCAAAGAGAATTTGGTCTTGTTATTGACTTTTTTGTAATTCTATCTTCTGCATGACTTAATAATATTACTTACTTGGGAAAGTAATTCGTAGCAGAAACTCCAAAATCATATCATAATATGGGATTAAATTAAGATTTGAAGTTTCTTATGGCATTCATGCATATGAAATTTTTTCGATAATTGGATGGGGAACATAATGGATAGAGTTAGTTGATGAGAATTACGAACAACTTTTAATGATGTGTTTATAGTAACTAAAAGATTACCATACTAAAGGGTAAAAAAGAAAGTACTTGAGAGGAGAATCAGTAATCACTCCTTAGCCAAGAGGATCAAGATGAGTGGTTAGTTAAGGAAATTAAAATGACTCCAAATTGTGGATTTGGATTGTTGTCAACGTTGATCTTTTCAGAAAGATAGCACAAGAACGTAAGTTAATTTGAACATCTTCTTCCCCTAGTTTCTATACACTTACGTGATGTTGCAGCAACTTTTGAGCTGGAAGTAGTTGGGCTACGTAAAACAATTCATATGACTCCATAACCAAAAGCTTTTACCGTTTCACGGAGAAAATTGTTTCCTGGGGAGAATTGGTCAGGATCACGCAAACTAAATATATTTTTTGACTGAAATCTTTCTATAGTTGTGTGTCATTTTTCCTCTGGTCGGTGAGAGCTGGTCCGTAACCGAGTCCAATCAGATTCTGGTTAATTGGACTGTAGTAATCTCTGAAGGTGAATTCTGTGGTGCGCATGATGTCTACTGTCTGCATCTGTAGATATCCAATTGTAGAAACAAAATACTGAATGCGATCCATTCGACAAAATATTGATAGGGAAATCGTAGCAGGTACAAGTGAATTGTATTTACAGCCAACAAATCAAAGTGGTAGAGCCAAGTTTGGCATTTAGAAGTCAATTCCATGGTAATATTGGTTTGCAGTTTTACTATTGTGCATGCAACTGATGATAATTGTGGGGTGGCATTCCATAGACTCTGAATCTAGTGATTTGTCGTAATTAGTAATTCCACGCTAGGGGTAACGTAATCAAGAATTCATTAAAAGAAATGCTTACCTGTTTTCCACCTTGAAACTTTTACCCAGTTGGTCTTCTCTCCACCAGATCCAGCTAATTAATTTTACATGCAATTCTAGTTTACGCCTGCTAAAATTCATCAAATAATAATCTAATTTGTCGATACATTATTTGCCGAGCAGATTTTGATTTCGTGGATAAAATTGAAACTCCAGAAATTAGAGATTTTAAATTTAAATCTCCTATGTCCCCCCTACTATTTAAGTTTCATCCTTCCCTTGCAGAAAAAATTAAAAAATAATAATAATAATGCTCTACCTTTTCAACTACTTTCGTAGTCATTGCTGAGTGTTAATCTGCCCAAACTGGATCTGAATTTTTGGGTCCAATAAATTTACATGCCAAAGCTCAATTTGAGTGGAGACTAGTAACTGCAGAAGCTCAATTTGAGCAACGTAGGGTATATATTCAACCTTGGTGACATACTGATATCTAAGGAATTCTAAAACTCTAATTAGCATGATTATTATCAAAGTAAAGTGTAGAATGTTAGTATTTCCACAAGAAAAACAGCAGAAAAGGATTATTGGTTAGATTGCTGTTTTTGCATACTGCCACCCTAGCTCTCTTATTTCGTCCTTTCTTTTTCCCCTTTTTTCGGTTGAAATGAGAAGACAAGATATCTTGTTTAATCATTCCATCTGCATTGTAGTATGAGTAATAACTAGAGTGAATGTTGAGGAGTATAACTTTGCTGGTCCTGTTATACTTCTTTAATTTGATAAACAAACGAATCTGAGAGGATAAATAATTTTTCTGCTGCAGAAAGAAAAGATTTTCAACGCCACAGAAATGGGCACTTGAATTATCACCTGACACGATATTAATATCAATTGATTCAACAGAATTAGTAGAGTTTTGAAATAATACAAGGACTGCATTAAATCCAAGAAAGTTCCCTTTAACTCTATTATAAGAACTTTTCATAGTTAGGTATCTCTATTTAAGTCCCTTATGTACATTGAACTTGATTCTACAACATGACAAATACGAGTTTTTTTTTTTTTTTGCCCCTTTTCGGAATTCTATATAATTCTTTATAAAATTTCAAGTCCTAATCACAAGTTTTTTGATTATTCCGAGTCACAAAAATAAGTTCAAAACAATGCAGGTAAATTCAAAAGCTCCATTTGTTCCATCAAATTTCTAAAGTGGGCTGTTTTTTATTTTGAGGTGACAAGAAATATTTTGCTTGAAGAAGAATTGGGATCCTTTTTTTAAGAGGATAATACTGATTTTAAACCGCAACCAATCAATTACAGATGAAACGTTTTGCCAACTAAACTGCGATTCATCGTCAAATTGGGACCCTATAGTGGCACAACCATGCAGCCTTTCCTTTGCATCAGTTTCTTCGCTTTCGATCAATCCAACAAGAACTTGCTCGAATCTAAGTACTTGTATCCATAATTCCATTTGACTGTGACTAACCAGTAAAGTATAAACACAGACAAACAACAAACGATTATCACGTACGAGTCTTGCAAACAAACACTACGCGTTTCAACAATTTACGCATCTCTGACTTCGCACCAAAATTGATTCAATGTTTCAGAATGCAATATGGAAGTGTTAAAAGTTTATGATGGGACAAAATATTAAGTTTGACAAATATTTTCTGGACAATATGTGAGATTTATAAGAGATTGCAACGGTTTGAAGGCGCCATTTGATTTTACATGAAAAAAAAAAAAATAGTCACTATTATTTAGCAAGAGAAGATTTGAGAGAAATTGGCAAGTTATTGAAAGTTAGTCGCAGTTATTTTGATAAGTATATCTGACGAACTGTTTATTTTCCTCCACAATCCTACAACAAAATTTGCAGGACACAAAACACAGGAAAGTGCAGAGAAATTTTCTAAACTTTAGTGCTAAATGAATACACACAAAGAAAGAATAGCGAACTTTTGTTCACTTTCCTACATTTTAACCTTGCAGCCAAACATTACCAACTATGCGTGTGAAAGGATTTAATAAACTGTTAGGGCTATGGAAGTTCTAATTTGAGACTTTGAGTTAATCAGAAACTAACGTGCCTTAGCCTTTTAAGCATGCATTTTGTGTAGCCGTCTAGGTGCTATTGAAGTCACACAAAGTCATCAACTATAGAAACCGTTAACTCTGTGGGATGAGTTTTTTACATTTTCCAAAAATGTAAAAAGATGGAAGATTTTCAGTATCCAATATTTGACATTCAAAGATCCTACAAAAAAAATTTTTTTTTTTTTGTTCATCACTTAACTTGAACCCGGCTATTGATATAAACATTATCACTGATAGTTCAAAAAAATGTAAGCAGGATCATTGATGGTAGGTGTAAGTATCACCACCCCTACATTACTCAATAATTTGTTCATACAAATTAATTGTTGAACAATTACGTTAATTTTTTAAATTTAAAGTAACAAGTGTTTTAATTTACTATAGTAATAGTCAATAATCTTGCACAATTACATTAATTTTTTTTTTAATTTAAAGTAGTTTTGATGACGATGTATTGACTTGAAAACTTCAAAAGCTGTCTAAAAAAATCGAAATAACTTGGATTCGAAACCCAACACTAAGTGGGACGCACACAATACTGTTCGGGCTTAATTAGTTACTGGACCTCAACAACTCAATTCCACTAGATCTATGTTTCTCTGAACATTGGTTAAGCACAGCAAACCTTAAGGCCCAATCGATCCCACCCACACCAAGAAGAAAAGATCTCTGTGGAGAGTCCTTGTGCTCTATACTTCAGCAGTTCCCTTTGTTAAAAAAAAAATAAAAGGGCAAAATATCTCAGTGATCCTTAAACTATTACAAATTTTAACTTTTTACTTTTCAACTATTAAATAAGCAATTTTAGACTCCAACTAATTAAAACGTATACTCATAACCTTTCTGTCAACTTAAGTCGTTATGTCTAACAGAAATAGGACCAAAAATGTCAAGATCCACCTCTATTATTCTGTCGAACATAACGATTCAAGTTAAGAGCTCTGAGTATGTGTTTTAATTACTTAGAGGGTTAAAAGTGTCCATTTAATAATTGAAGAGTTAAAAGTTGAACTTTGTAATAGTTTAAGGATTATTGGGGCATTTTGCCCAAAATAAACTTAAAAAGATACATGTAACTTTGACTCCTTTTTTTTTTTTTGTCCTTTAAGTTTATAAGAGTAGCCTCTCATAAATGGAAATAAAAAGCTTCTGATGATTGGCTTCAAGTTACATGCTGTACATGGAATTTACTTACACGGAAGATATTTCCGTTTGAATTTCTTCACAAAACCTTCATCTGTCTTCTTTACTGTTCCAAAGACAAGGTCATAATAATATGTTAAACAAGTTTTTAGAAATTAATTTTAAGTTTCCTTTTATTTCGCATTTTCTTTTTCGTCTTGTACTAATGTTGTCCCTGAACCAGAACATTCTTCACGTCTTCTATTTATTAAAAAAACTGAATCAACAAATTATTATGTTGCGCAAAAACATCATGAAGGCCTTCGAATAAGAACATTAGTTCCTTTCTACAGAATATTTTGCAAGCATTGTTTCCACTTTGAGAGCAGTATGGTAATGTTTTTCTATCTGGACCGATCTAGTTTTGTAATTGAATAAGAGTTTTTTTTTTAACATGTATCTTCCATGTGTAATTTATTTCTTTTGATCAAACAAAGTATTTGTTATCCCTTGAGTTGGCCGAAATGGAAGAGTTAATGTTATACCTTCCTACCAATTCGGGTTCAAACCTCTTTTAGAACATCTGCCCACCGCACAGGAGTTGCCTAGTGCATCTTACCCTCCGTTCCTGTGCTTATTACTACAATCCCTTGTCAGCCAAAAAAAAAAGTATTGGTTGTTCTGTGCTAGAATGTGCATAGTTCTCTTCTTTAAAGAAAATGATAGTGTAATTTACTATAAAGATGATATTTAGACTTAAGTTATTACTACAAGGCATTGAATGATTGTTGCAACAACCAGAGCTCAACTACTAATTATAACTTCTAATTGCTTATGGTAGCTACTAATTATAACTTCTAATTGCTTATGCATATAAAGATGATCTTTAGACTTAAGTTATTACTACATGGCATTGAATGATTGTTGCAACAACCAGAGCTCAACTACTAATTATAACTTGTATAAGCTCAAACTAGATATATTCTTGAAACATGATGTAATTGCTTATAGTAGCAATAGCTAAGATACCAATAATCAAAGGAAGAATCTCCTCAGCTGATTTAAGGAATTCACCAAATATACTTCTTGTTTAAGCTTTTTATTTGAACCCCCACCATGTTACTTCTCTCACACGAAAAGAGAAAAATGACAGCCCTCCTACAAATCAAGCAAGAAAGCAAATCATTTTTTCATCTCTACCAAAGCTCTTAGTAAAATCTTTTTTTTTTAAAGGAGCTAAGAATCAGTGAGGAATGTTAACGTACGTATAATGTAGAATCCAAATTTTAGTCTTCTAATAATAATTAATATGTGCAGGGCTACAAATTTGAATGGATAAAATAATCATTCAAAATATTTATGTGAAAGATAAGAAAATAAATAATAGACACTATTATTATATCTCAAAACAGTAGAAGAAAGTCACACTACAATAAAAGCTTACTAACTCTCCCAGACTCTCTGAAGAAAATATCATAACTGATGCTTTATTTATAACTAATCAGACTTGTTACATCAACAATTATCAAATAAAACACATATTTTTAATTAACACAATTACAAAAAACCTGACTCCAATAAAACTAGCAAATAAATAATAGAAACTTCTAGTTTTTGGTTTATTTTGCCAACATATAACACATGGATTAATTTAGTCCTTGCCGGCCTCTCACAGTCTCACTATAAGTCTGAAGATGGTTTTTCTTTTTTCTTTTTTTTTTTTTCCTTTTTGGATCAGAAATCATCATCTTCATGATCCTCCAGCTCCCAAGATCCATCTGCCTGTTGAACCATGCCTTTATTCTGAATACACCACCAAGAAACCGGTACACAATGTTCATCCTTTAATACATCGATATATTTGTTAAGAAGTGCAACATCACGATTCACCACCAGCTTGAATCCTCCTTGAAGCCCTTGTTTTCCCGCGACTCCATGCATGTAGCATTCCAGGCTATGCCAAGATGACAAATTTCCAGGATTTTTCAGGTACTTTGATTTAGTTGTATCAATTCGCAACTCTTCGCCGACATCGGCATATCCTAGCAATGGATAATTTGGAACAACATCTAGGGAATTATGAATACGTAGGACTCGAAGGTTTTGTTGCTGAGAGAACACCTTTTTGAAGCCCTGACCCCCAACTCGAGGGCTCGCGTACACAAAGGCTGTGACAGGACAAGCCTTGCCTGGATTCTCTAGAGATTTGTTGAATCCATTAGCAACTATGTCCACCGCGTTTAGGGTTGCCACCGCGGCACCCAAGCTGTGACCTGTTACAGTTATACTAATTTCCTCATCTTTGAATTCCTCCACCAGCCTCCTGACCTCGTCCAGAACCTTAAACATATATACCACAGGAGCAAAAAATTAAACTTCGCACCCAAAAATAAAAACTGAATAGTGTTACCAAAAACAGGCCTAATTTAGAAAAGAAAAATATTATTTGCACTCCCATCAACTGTTTTATCATATAGTCTAATAAATGAAAACTATATGATTAAAATAATAGCAAAAGTGTGATTAACAAAAATAAGGGTGCAAATAAATATTTCCCCAAAAGGAAAATGTGATCTTTTACCTGGTCTCTAGCACTGGTCTTGTTGAAAGGTGATCTTGAATCATCTGTTGTGTAGATGGAGTACCAACCTTGATGCACCTTAGGATCATCATTTTCACCGAAAATCTTAGGTGCTGAGACTAAAACAAATTCAAGATCATTAACCCATTCCAAACTCCTAACTGTTCCTCTCCAAGCAATCACAATATCCCTTCTTCCTAGTGCAACTTTTCCTTCATCTGTCGCCACAGCAACATAACCCATCCAATTTGATTCCTTGCTCCATGCCTCTCTTGAGAACGATTTTAAGATAAAACCCTCAGGAAGTTGGATCGATGATGTCCCGTACAAGTATTTTGTCACACGATACTTAAAGGGATTGCCATTCTCAAGGCCAACCTTAGCGAAAAGATCTTTCTTTGCATAGAGGCAACTTCCTGCATACCTTGATGCCTTCTCTGTATTGAAAGAATCATAAGTTGCTTGAGCCATTTCTCCATAGTGAATGATGTATTGACGAAGATCGTAATCGAGAGGATCCAATAGGCTATCCCAGTTGTTATTGCCGCTGAGAACTTCCCATCTTTTGGCTATGCTATCTGTTAGGACCGGGCCAGGAATAGACAAACTCAAGTTAGCACAAAGTAGGCGGTATAACCGACCATATAATAGATAGGCGGTAGATACCAGCCATATAATAATTAGGCGGTAAAACCGACCATATAAAGACGGATAACAAAGCAAATAAAAGACACAAAAGATTTACGTGGTTCGGTCAAATTGACCTACGTCCACGGGCGAGGGAGGAGCAATATTTCTACTATGAAGAAGAAATACAAAAGACCGTAGGAAAGTGATTCCTAGGCCAATAGGCACTTACAAAAGAGTTTAGAAAATATTCCTAAACTCAAAATAAGAGAGCCTAAAATATTTGACTAAATGGGCTAAATGACTCAAGAAGCTAATAGCCCATATAACTCTCTTAAGTGGTGCGAATGTCTTCACCACCAAGGCCATATATTTATAGGCCCTGATGAGCCGTCTTCCTCTGGCTTTGTCCGATGTGGGACAAACGCCACGTTCAACAAATCTCCACCTTGGCGTGGTCCCAACATCGACAAATATTCTCCACCTTCGCTACATAAGCCCCAATGGGCCGAAATCACGAACAATGAACACCAACCAAATCCAAGCACTGCTTGAACTTGTAAAGTGGAAGAGGTTTTGTAAACATATCGGCTGGATTGTCCTTAGTATTGATTTTCTGAATAAGGACCTTTCCTTCAGCAATGATATCCCGAATGAAATGATATTTCACATCAATATGTTTCGTCCTCTCATGATACATCTGATCTTTAGTCAAGTGTATGGCACTTTGACTATCACAGTGAATATCAATAACACCTTGATATAGACTTAACTCGCTAAATAAACTCTTCAACCACAAGGCTTCTTTGATTGCCTCGGTCACAGCCATATATTCTGCTTCAGTAGTAGACAAAGCTACGACAGGTTGTAGAGTAGCTTTCCAACTAACAGCACAACCGCCAATGCAAAATACATAGCCTGAAAGTGATCTTCTCCTGTCAAGATCCCCAGCGTAGTCTGAGTCTACAAAACCAACCAAAGTGTTATTATTTCTTCCAAACTCCAAACATGCATTTGAAGTACCTCGCAAGTATCTGAGAATCCACTTCACAGCTTGCCAATGTGTTTTACCAGGGCAAGACATATATCTGCTAACAACACTGACTGCTTGTGAGATATCTGGACGAGTACAAACCATTGCATACATAATACTGCCGACTGCACTGGAATAAGGAACCCGTGCCATATAATCTTCCTCTTCATCTGATTTTGGTGATTGAGCAGCAGATAGTCGAAAATGGCTAGCAAGAGGAGTAGATACTGGTTTAGCATCTTTCATGCCAAAACGCTCCAAAACTTTCTCAAGGTAATTTTTCTGGGTCAAAAATAACTTCCCTACTCCTCGATCTCTTTTGATATCCATGCCAAGAATTTTCTTAGCTGCTCCCAAATCTTTCATTTCAAATTCACTATTTAACTGCAGTTTCAAAGTGTGAATTTCTGACAAATTCTTGGCAGCAATGAGCATGTCATCAACATAAAGCAGCAAATAAATGAAAGAACCATCATTTAACTTCCGGAAATAAACACAACTATCATACATGCTCCTTGAATAACCATGACCCAACATAAAGGAATCAAACCTCTTATACCATTGTCTTGGAGACTGCTTCAATCCATATAAGGATTTCTTCAATAAGCAAACATGGTCTTCCTTACCTTCAATTTCAAAACCCTGGGGTTGTTTCATATAAATTTGTTCTTCAAGTTCGCCATGTAAGAAAGCTGTCTTAACATCAAGCTGCTCTAACTCCAAATTATACATGGCTACTAAAGCAAGCAAAACACGAATAGAGCTATGTTTAACAACAGGTGAAAATACATCATTAAAATCAACACCTTGTACCTGACTATAGCCCTTTGCAACTAATCGTGCTTTATACCTTGCATCTTCAACCCCTGGAATACCTTCCTTCTTCTTGAAGACCCACTTGCAACCGACAATTTTCTTAGCTGACGGCGGCTTTACAAGAACCCAAGTTTCATTACGATGAAGAGATTCAATTTCTTCATTCATCGCAATCAACCACTTTGCAGAATCATCACAAGAAACTGCTTCTGAATAGGTGGAAGGCTCACCAACTGCATCAGTTTCTTCTGCAACAGACAAAGCATATGCAACTAAATTTGCATATCTTTGTGGTGGTCGAATGTCTCTCCTTTGTCTATCTCTGGCTATGGAATACTCCTCTTCTTCTGAACTATCTTCAACAGTAGATTCAGGTGTATCTACTGGCACTTGTTGAATAGAAGATTTGGACTGAGAAGGACCAGAACTGCCAATATCAAGCTTCACCTGCTTCTGTGTACTATTAGTAGTACAAGGACTAGAAGACTCCTTCTTGGAAGATAACATAGACAATTCATCAAAAGTAACATCTCTACTGATTACAAATTTTGGGAATTTGGGATCAGGACACCATAATCTGTATCCTTTCACCCCAGAAGCATACCCAAGAAAAATGCACTTTTTAGCCCTAGGCTCCAATTTTCCATCATTCACGTGCATGTATGCTGGACACCCAAAAACTTTTAAATTGGAGTAATCAGCAGGAGTACCTGACCAAACTTCCTCAGGAGTTTTGAAATCAAGAGATGCAGAAGGAGAACGGTTGACAATATAACAGGCCATATTGATCGCCTCTGCCCAAAAGTCGTTTGTCAACCCTGCATTGGAGATCATACATCTTGCTCTCTCCAAAAGCGTTCTGTTCATACGTTCAGCCACACCATTTTGTTGAGGCGTCATCCTGACGGTGTGATGCCGAACAATTCCTTCATTCTTGCAGAATTCATTAAATTCACCTCCACAAAATTCCATGCCATTATCTGTTCTCAACCGCTTAATGTGTTTTCCTGTTTGCTTCTCAATCAAAACTTTCCATTGCTTGAAAGTTAGGAAAACATCATTTTTATGCTTAAGAAAATATACCCAAACTTTCCTTGAATAATCATCAATGAAAGTCAACATGTACCTGGCACCACCTTTAGAAGGAGCACGAGAAGGACCCCATAGATCTGAATGAATGTAATCGAGAGTACCTTTTGTCTTGTGAATTGCCGGTGAACTGAAGCTGACTCTTTTCTGCTTCCCAAAAATACAATGTTCACAGAATTCCAATGGACCGGTACTTTGTCCACACAGAAGTCCTCTTTTGCTTAGTATGCCCAAGCCTTTTTCGCTCATGTGCCCCAAACGCATATGCCATAATTTTGTGATGTCTGTATCTGACAAAGATGATGTTGAAACAGCAGCAGCACCTGTCACAGTAGATCCCTGCAAAATATACAAAGTACCAGATCTGTGTGCCTTCATAACAACAAGAGCTCCTCGAGTAATTTTGATAACTCCGTCTCCACCTGAATACCTGCACCCGATAGACTCAAGAGTGCCCAAAGAGATGAGATTTTTCTTCAAATCTGGAACATGTCTAACATCTGTGAGCGTCCTCACAATACCATCGTACATTTTAATCCGAATTGTGCCTTTGCCAACAACTTTACAAACAGCGTTGTTGCCCATTAAGACAACTCCACCTTCAGCTGATTCATATGTTGAAAACCAGTCCCTGTTGGGACACATATGATACGAACAACCCGAATCTAAAATCCACTCATTGTTAGACCTAAAATTATTTTCCGTTGCACAGAAAATGGTTCCATCATTCTCATCAGCTGCTATACTAGCTTCAGCGGATTCAGTATTTTTCTCAACAAATTTCCCCTTTTGCTTTTCTTTATTTTTCAATTTAAAGCAATCAGAAATAACATGGCCCTTCTTTTTACAATAATTGCACACCACATTTTTATGTCTGGACTTGGATCTACTTCTATTTTCTGTGTTTCTCTTTTCAGATCTACCCCGAACAAACAAGCCATCGGCTTGACTCCCACTAGTTTCCCCAGTAATGTCCCTATCTATCTGCTCTTTAGATTTTAATGCAGATTTAATTTTCCGATACGAAATTGTTTCCTTTCCATAAATCATAGTATCGCGGAAATGCTTAAAAGATTGGGGAAGGGAACACAAAAGCAATAGGGCTTGATCTTCATCATCAATTTTCGAATCTATATTCCCCAAATCCATAATAATGGAATCAAATTTATCAAGATGGGAGAGTATAGATGTACCTTCAGACATCCGAAGCATGTACAAACTCTGCTTCAAATATAGCCGATTCTCGACTGTCTTCTTCATATACAAGGCTTTCAATTTATCCCACATAGCCTTGGTCGAAGTCTCCGTTGCTACCTCACGCAATACCTCATCGGAGAGATTTAAGATTATGCTGGATCTGGCCTTCTTATCCATATCGGCGAAATTTGCATCTGTCACATCTTCTGGCTTTTTCTCAATTCCTTGAATTGCCAAGTCAACTCCGTCTTGAACAAGAATGGCCTCCATCTTGAGCTGCCACATTCCGAAGTTGACATTCCTGTCGAATTTCTCGACAACCGTCTTTGTTATCGTCATTGTTGCCACAAAATCTGTAACGTGAAGTTTGTCTCAAAAAACTGGCCAAACAAATATGCAAGTCTCGTGAGCGGGCCCCACAGGGTGAGCGGGCCCCACGAGATAAGCGGGCCCCACGGGGATGAACGGACCCCACAAGGTGAGCGGGCCCCACGGATAAACGGACCCCACAGGATGAGTGGGCCCCACAGGATGGACGGACCCCACCAGATGAACGGGCCCCACCAGATGAACCTGTCTTGCAAAATATAACAACCAGCTCTGATACCAGTTTGTTAGGACCGGGCCAGGAATAGACAAACTCAAGTTAGCACAAAGTAGGCGGTATAACCGACCATATAATAGATAGGCGGTAGATACCAGCCATATAATAATTAGGCGGTAAAACCGACCATATAAAGACGGATAACAAAGCAAATAAAAGACACAAAAGATTTACGTGGTTCGGTCAAATTGACCTACGTCCACGGGCGAGGGAGGAGCAATATTTCTACTATGAAGAAGAAATACAAAAGACCGTAGGAAAGTGATTCCTAGGCCAATAGGCACTTACAAAAGAGTTTAGAAAATATTCCTAAACTCAAAATAAGAGAGCCTAAAATATTTGACTAAATGGGCTAAATGACTCAAGAAGCTAATAGCCCATATAACTCTCTTAAGTGGTGCGAATGTCTTCACCACCAAGGCCATATATTTATAGGCCCTGATGAGCCGTCTTCCTCTGGCTTTGTCCGATGTGGGACAAACGCCACGTTCAACACTATCCATCTTTTTATCTATGGTATTGGAATCTATATTTTGGTCAGTGCTATCTGATTTTTGGGGCTTTTTTTTTTGTTTGAACCAATTCATCGTATTGCTTATATTTATAACCTACCCATGTTGTGAATTTGTAATTCTTGGTCTTCAGGATGAGCTCATCCTATACACAAGTGAGGTTTCCTTGTTCAACTTTGCACATTCCTGCACGTTTTGTCCGTCAGACTGTTGATTAACCTCATCCCTTCAACTTTTGTGACAGTACCAACATGAATGAGTGAGGCAGTTCTCAGTTAGCTGCGTTGACAAATTTGAAGGATAATGGTGAAATCAACCCAAGTAGTATTATTTCCAATGAATTCCTGGTGTAAATTTTGCGTAACACTTGTTTTATAACCTTTGGTTTGGGGAACTTGATAGTGAAGTTTAACCCAAATTTGTCCAAAAATGTTGGCTTTCAATTTATTACTGTACGAGATGCGAAACAACTTTAGTTTGACAAATAACATGAGACAGTTCTCAAGTCTAAAGCCGCCAACTGAACTTGCATTTTGTTTAGATGTACAATGAGTAACACTAAAGGAGTGAACGAAATGGACAAGTTTGACATGTAGTGAATTGCCTATCTTCTTTAACTATGACAATTCACTACCTTAAATTCCGTAAAAAACTTTTCAAATCAATTCTTTTCTTCACTTGGAAAACCCATGTTATTACTAGAAAAGGATAATTCCTTTAACATAACATTTTTAAACGTTCACAGATATTTTAACCTCGGAGCATAGTTCAAGTTAACAATTGTTACAGATGAGTTGAAAGAACTCTTAGGTTTATTCTTAGTAATTAGACATTTACATGCGTAGCTACGTCAGTTAACTTCTCAATTCTACATGACACTTGTTTGTTAATCATCACTAGAGAAACTTCACCTTGAAGTTTATCTCAAATACGCGCAAGAATGTTACTTTATTATTTATTATAGTATCAAACGTCTAAGATATACAGCTTGATAGCTAATATGAGAAGATTCGCATGGCGATAGCCGCCCATTCAATTTGCACATATGTTTATTTATATTGAGTCAGATACGGTGAAAGCACGGATTTGCCAGCTTTTACATGTGGAGAATTGTCTATATAGGTATTTTATTCCATGGCCTATCCATTTAACTGTGACGTGTAACTAACTTAATTCGGCAAATACTTTTCATATTTAGGCTTGTTTGATAATTTAATTTAGCACTTGAATTCAATGAGTTTAGATCTTAAAATATTCAAACATGTTTAATAATAAAAAATAGAATATATTAATTAATTAAGTGGCACTAAATTATCTAAACAAAATTTACTCTAAAAAATAAGTGATAAGATGTTCACTTATCATTTAATGTAAAATACACTCAAATTTTAGAATTTCAGTATTTAACAATTTAATAATTTAATAAATTTTAATTTTAAATTTTAATTTAATCAAACGCATCCTAAGAATTTCTTGAGTGGAAATCCGTGCTATTACTAGGAAATGATAAGTATTACTTGAATGTATGCACAGTCTAGCACGTTCACAAATTATTTTTACTTTGGAGAATACTTCAAGTTACGAATTTTAGGTTTATTCTTAAGTGGGACTTTTAAATGAGTAGAGATTCATTCTCACGTTTCCTTCAATCACTTGCTCTATCCTCAGCCACTTCAACCACGTGTTATTTTGACCATGCAATTTGGAAATCATAGTCGTGTACAAGATGCATCGGAACAATTGCGTTCTTTTACCACACCATTAATAGGGCTGCTAGCGAGCCGAGCCAAGCTGCTCGCAAGTAGCTTGTAAGTGACTCGATCAAATGCTTAGTTTAAATTCGATTTGACTGAGTTTGAATTTGAATTCGAGTAACTCGACGCATATACCAAATCAAGTTCGAACCTCTATTTGTGCTACATAAGTACTCGTTGAATAGCTCGATTACTGGTATATTATTTATATTATATATTATTTTAATTATGAAATGGCTAATAAGGGTCTATGTTTTATATGATTTACCATAAGTTTTGTCTACTCAATTAAATGGTAAAAATGGAATATCATAACAACTAAAAAAGAGACAAGAATTTTAGATAATTTACCATAATTTCTCGAGCTTTTTTTCAAAATTTTCAAGTTTTATTTCAAGTCTTGGAGCTTGTTAAGATTTGAGACTAATCTTAAGCCTTGATGAGTCGAGTCAAGCTTGGAAATGCATACTGACAAGTTAAGTCGAGCTACATAATTTTCTATTCATTCAATCGACTTGAGTTCGAATTTGAGTAGATTTATGTAGCATCAGAATTCGAGTTTGAACATAGTACTATTCGAACTTGGCTCGACTCATTAATACCTCTGGTCATTAATTTGTCTATGCAAGTATCCATACAATTCCTACATCATTATGATAAATTTCCAAGGTTTGAATGGTAGGTTTTGGCCTATCATGTCCCTTTATATATTTTTGGAGTCTAAGGTCAACTCCTGTGGATTCAAACTCGCAAGTAATCTATCTATAGCATAGAAATACATTAGTAAGTATTATCAATAAAATTTGTCAAAATTTCTTTTATATGAATTGCCACAAATTATTGACCTCGACAAAATTTGAGAAAGAAATATCGACCTAATATAATTAAAACTCAATTTGACATCTCAAAAATAAAATATTTCATGCACAAATTCCACTTACCAAGGTTGTTTTATCTCTTAATATTCGGGTAAAGTTTATCTGAGATGCAAAGGCTATAAAGGGAAGAAAATCAAGCAAATGTCCATGTCTGCATTTCCTTCCCACTCTTGAAGTCGACATCGGATGTTTTTTTTTTCCTTTTGGTAATAGATATTAGGTTTCCAAACCTCTCGGGCTACGACTTTTCTTGAGGGCTTATCAAACGAGCTAAAGTAAGTCTTTGCTTAATAGTCCACCCAGTTGCGAAGTGACGATGCTTGCAAGTTTCATAGGACCACGTCTGTCTAAATTGTAGTGAATCCGCAATTGCTGGGTATTTATTATTTTTTGGCTCTAGGGGTGGATGTGGGTCAAGTACCCATTCCGCCCACCATTTGGTTGATCCGACTCACACCTTACGGGTCAACCATTTTCTGATCCTTACTCACTTTACATATTGGTGGGTATCCAATTATAAAGTACCCGCTAAAATAGAGTCGGGTCAACTGGTACCCGATCTGCTCCACTTATCATTTAATTTTTTAAAAAAATAATTTATACTAATTTAATTTTATATTTTACACATTTATCTAAGATTTAATAAAAATTTCTTTCTCAAAAAATGTCTTCCACCAAGAGACAAGCATATGAAAAGAATACAAGATAAAGGAAAAAATTAAAGAATTCAAAATCAATAAAAGTTTGAAATAAGTAGCACATTTTTTTAAATATATGTTCCACATTAATTAAATTCTTTTTTATAAAATATAAAATCATAACCTCTACAAACAAATCTTATAAATAAACTATAGTCTCTCATATTTGTAATGCAATTTGTTCAATGAAATTACTTATTTAGCTCTAAATTATTATTTTATAGTATGTATATAAAATAAAAAATAAAAAAATATATATGCCGGGCGGACCGAATACCTGTGAATTTTTAATTATGTGACCCTAACCCGCGCCGCATCTTAACGGGTACCCGACCCTATTTAAACTCGATCAAATAATACAAATTCTTAATTTTCAGAATGGATCGGATCGGATATGACGGGTTTTCGGGTTATTGGATAATTTTGCCCATCCTTATCCTCGACAATGATGCGATTGGAAAGCAAATAATTTGCAAATTTTTTTCTTATTAATCCCTAAACAAGATTTGTTTACTACTACTTTATCTTTCTCAATACTTTTGTATCTTACAAGCATCAAATTACAAAAATTGTTATGATAAATAATTAAAAAAATCAATTAATCACTTAGAAGTTTGTAAACTACCCTATTACTAATAAAACTATTGGCAATAAAATTACAACTTAATGTCATAAATGTTTCTTTTACTCCCTTAATTTCACTTTGATAGTCTTATTTTCCTTTTAAATTTGTTTCTGATAAGTGACTAATTTACGTAATAATTGTATGATATTTTATATTATTTTTAGTCACTTTAGTTATATTATTGGAAGAAAATGAATCATTTTGGCTATAATTGGTGAAAAATGCTTCTAAGTGATTAAATGACGTTTTTATCACTTTTTAGTGGGATTTTGTGCATTTTGACAGTTTTGACACATTTTCGTATTTTGGCTATAACTTGAGCTACAATGATCGGATTGAGATGATTCTTGAACCACTTTGAAGATAAGAGATAGATCTACAACTTTGGTGAAGAAATCTGAATCCAGTTTGAAGGTTTTCAAAGTCAAAAAGCTGAATTACAGTAGCAAATTTCATTTGGTCGAAGCTGAAACAGGGCAATGAGCAGGCAAGGGTATTTCGGTCATTTCTCAGCCTACACAGATCCAAATGAGGTGATTCTTATGCATTGGAAAGCTAACTCAAAGGGCTACAAGTTTCATGGTTTGGTCAAGAGCTAAATCAGCTTTTATCATCAAGAAAAGTTCAGTGGAAGTTGATGCAAAATCGGAGCAGAGCTGGAAATTGAACCAGAAGTGACCAAATGGTCACTGTAGCAATCTGGCCGGAATTTGTGGCCGGATTCCTGGCCGGATTGTGGTCAGAAAAGGCTGTTATGTACGCGTAAAACTCAATTTCATCTCCACCAACTCACATGTGATGCTAGACATGTGAGAAATATTCCCAACTGTAAAAGGGAGGTGTAAACCTCAAGTCTTGACCAATCTTTCATCTTTATATAGCCAAATTCATTGCAAGATTGAGGGATATAGAGGAGAAACGGGAGAAAGCTTGGAGTGCAGAAATGTAGCTCTTTCATCTTCCTGGTGTTAGTTTAGCTTAGTGTAGAGTAGTATAGATCATCCATTCTTGTATCTTGGCTAGATCAGGATGAAGATGGAGATGAAAATGGAGGAGTTGAAACTCAAGTGACATGGGTTATCTCTTCTCCAACTCTTTATCTTTTGCATCAGATTCTTAAGTATAGTTGATATGCAAGTTCTGGATTTTGTGTTCAATATATGTCTCTAAAGTTTATGCCTTGGGTTTGGTTGAACTTTCTATAATTGTTAGTGTTTATTATTTGGTTATTTGATTGCTATGATTTGAGCAAGTTATTTAGCACTTTGCCTCTTTAAATCATGATTAATCTGGTACCATTAATTGTGATTATCTAAGGTGTTGTTTCTGCAATGAAATTTGAGATTTAACACTAGTTCAAGAAGTGCTAAACATAGGGAGTATACTCACGAAAGTAGAGGTGCACCTATGTGGTTTTTAGTGATTCATTTCATGTAATTTTACTGAAGAAATGAACTTGTAACTAATTTCATAACCATGAGAATAGGTATGGATTAGTTATAAGTATAATTGATTCACTATGAAAGTAGGATTCAAATGCATAAGGAAATTACACCATAACTAACCTAGATGTAGTACTCAATGATCCAATTATAGCACTTGCATGAGTAGTTAGGGATACCACAACCTAAGGAGCTTTTATTTGTTATTTTGTATAATTTCAGTAGGTTAAATTTGTTATAATTCATTGATAGTTTAAATAATAGAGAAGCTTTAGTAATACCGGTAATTGTTCACTCTTCCCTGTGGGATCGACCCAATATATACCCTAAACTACTAGTTGACCTGTATACTTGCAGTGAACGGGTGTAATTCGATTTTTTTTTTTAACTTGCACGTATGTAAAATACTCGTCAGTTTCAAATTGTAATCCACCTTCCATTTAAAGAATATAGTTAACTTTTAACTTTTTTAAAATACCCTTATTTAATATACATTGTTATCAGTAAATATAGCCTAACTTATTTAATATAGTCAATTTTTCACCAATAATTGTTCCGATGGATTAAGCGGTTTATGGATACAGCTGGTGCACCTTGGAAAGTGGGAGGAATTTAATAACACTTACCCAATGGATTGGATTGATAACAAGTTTAAGGATGATCACATTGGCAGATTTGAAGAATATGGTGGCAAATCCTGTTTCAACTGCTAACTTATTTAGCATTGATGGCAAGGAACCAATTTTGCTGTACTGGGTAGAGAACAAAATTGGAGACAAAGATACAAGCAATTCTTAGCCAAGCAGAGCAATTACAGAAGGCAGGGGAAAGGCAGCAACGAGAGAACCAGAAGGAGATCAAATACATTGCCTGGCAGAAGCCTCCAGAGGCATGGGTAAAAATTAATGTGGATGGAACTTGTAGTGGAAATCTGGGAGCAGCGGGTGCAAGAGGATTAATTAGAGACCAGTGGGGAATATGGAGAGGGGGATTCCTGGCAAATGTGGAAATCACGACCAACATTAGTGCAGAATTATTGGACACAGCGTGGGCTAAACTTAGCCTGGAATATGGGATTTAGAAAGGTCGTTTTGGAAACTGATTCTAAAACTAGTTTAGAGCTTCTATCAAAGCTGCCCAGTGACAGTCCACATCACAACCAGATAAGGCAAATAATGAGCTTTGTGGAGCAACAGTGGAAATGCAGATTGCAACACCAGTGGAGAGAAGGGAACCAATGTGTGCTGATTTCTTAGCAAAGGAGCACCTATACTCAGACCCAGGAGGAAAGCTTCTTGCTGCACCACCAGTCAACATAAGGAGCCTGCTAACTCGAGATGTGATGGGCGTTGCTATGCCTACACTTGTATCTGTGTAATATGGCCTTAAGCCTCCCAGTAGACCGAAAAAAATATTACAAAACTATTATACTAAATAATAGAAAATTTCAATTAATCAATTAGAAGTTTGTAAACTACCTTATTACTAATAAAACTTTGAATAAATCTTATATACACTGATAATATATACATTATCACCATCGAATTTATGACATAAATGCAGAAGTTGAATTTTAAATTCATCAAATACTGACAGTGAAGAAAAAATTAATTCTAAAACTTTTGGAAAAAAAATCACAGCTTAATGTCAAAAATGTTTCTTTTACATACTTTAACTTCTTCCCTACATATATATGTATGGAGAAATACAACTTTGGTCTCCAATGTTTGGCCTATATGCTAAATTGGTCCCCAATATTTCGATCAAAACAAATTTTGTTCCTAAAGTTTGTGATTTTAGACAGATTTAGGGCAATTAATTGAAATGGAGCAATGATTGATGGCCAATATCAAATTGCCGTTAGTCAACAATTTTGACTTTACACTTTTGGTCCCTAAAGTTTGTGATTTTAGGCTATTTTATTACAATTAATGGAAAATAATCATAACTAATGGTCAACATCAAATGGTCTCCAAAGTTTGTGAACTGAATTAAATATACGATAAATATGATCCTAAATTTCTATAAAATTTCATGAAACACTTTATATTGGTACAATATAATTGTAGCCTAAATAGCATATTTTTATTAAATAAGTTATAATTGGATGATATTATACCAACAATAAATAAAATATAAAGTAGTTGAAGAAAAAGAAAATTCTAGTTTTATAATTTAAGTTTATTATAGTTATTACTACAAAAATTGTTACATGTCTTGTGCACGTACACTTCAAATTCTTGTAATTATAAAACCAAGTGATAGTAAGTTCCAATGTGGAGTAATTTTAGGAATTCTTAAGAAAACTATTGCAGAGGCCCCGTCCTGGGCCCACACACGTGGCAGCCCAGGGGGGCCTGAGTTGGGCTCAGACCCCCAGGCCCACGGGAACCGTCCCGCGGCCCCCCGCCGCTAGGGCTCCAAGGGGCTCCAGAGAACAATCCCGCCTAGGTCGGGATTGCTCCCCCTCAGTGCGGGATTGAGGCTATTTTGGGCAGATCCCGAAACGTACGGAGGTCCGGTTCCTAAGCAGGTATAAATAATAACGCACACCGGCTGCGCAAGGTACGCACACTATTGGACCATTACTCCCGGCCGTTTTTACTTTCCGTGAACTTCACTCATCGGAAAACTAACTTGACCGTCAGAGTGCCTTCAGGGACGACCTCGGGGCCCCCCCATTGGATCACTTTCTTGTTCGTTTTTCAGGCTTAGGACGCGCTCTTCTCATCAGCACGCCGAACTCATCAGGTCAGCTCGGTCCGGGGAAGCCCCGTGCTTCTTCAGTTGGCGCCGTCTGTGGGAAGTCGAAGAAAGGTACAAGTAGTTGTGTTGATGGCGAGAACAAGTTCCAAGCGAACCGTCGAGAACACCGATCCAGGAGCCGGCGAAGGGTCCCGGCGAATGGAGACCGAGGCGGCCCGGGGCGTTGGGGGCTCTGCCCTTTCAGGGGAATGGAGGCAGCAGATTTTTCAATTCGTGACGGAGAACCTTCCCATGCTGGAAGACATAATCCGGCAAGCAAAGGAGAGGGGTGAAGTCGGGGGCGCCCAAACCTCCAAAGCGAAGGGGAAGGAGAGGGAATCACCTCCCGTTCCCTCGGAGGATGAGTCCCGGGACCAGCCCCCAGGAGGAAACGCCCACGGACTCCCCCTCGGCTGCGGACCTCTGTGGTCGGGGATAGCGAGGGGTACTCTCGCGACCGGTCTGCTGGGGGCTAACCAAGGAATCCCTCCTCGTGGAAGCTTGCGCGCAAGGAGCCTGAGCGCTCCCCCGGCCGATCTGCCAAGAGCCGGCCGCGGGACCACCCCCAGTGGAAGCCTGTCCGGGACAAGTTTGAGCAGATCCTGTGGACCTCGGTGGTCGGGGATAGCGAGGGGTACTCTCGCGACCGGTCTGCTGGAAGCTGACCAAGGAATCCCTCCTCGTGGAAGCTTGCGCGCAAGGAGCCTGAGCGCTCCCCCGGCCGATCTGTCAAGAGCCGGCCGCGGGACCACCCCCAGTGGAAGCCTGTCCGGGACGAGTTTGAGCAGATCCTGCGGCCGTAGTTGTACGAGGACAACTACAACACCTCGCCCTTTACCCGGGAGATAGAGGACTACCCACTACCCCGGAGGTTCAAGATCCCGAACATCGAACTGTACGATGGCTCGACAGACCCGGAAGATCACCTTTCGGTCTTCCTGACCCATATGCGCCTGCAAACCGCTGCGGATGGGGTCCGCTGTAAAACCTTCCCCATGTTCCTGAAGGGGAAGGCCCGGCTCTGGTTCCAAGGTCTGGCACCGGGGTCCATTTCGGAGTTTCCCCGAGCTGGCCAAGCAGTTCGCCGCTCAGTTCGTCTCCTCGAAAACATACTCGAAAAACGCAACTCATCTGATGGCAATCAGGTAGAAGCCGGACGAGTCCTTAAGGAACTTCATGACCCGCTTCAACACGGAGAGCTTGCAGATCAGAGACAAGGATGAAAAGGTTGTCATGGTCGCCTTCATGAATGGGCTCAGGGTGGAAGAGCTCTTTCTCAAGCTCGCCGAGAAGCCTCCCAGAGACCTGGAAGTGCTCTTGACCAGGGCGCACGCAACTGCTAATGCGGAAGAGGCTGCTCGCCTGAAGAGAGAGTCAGATCGAGAGATCGGAAATCGGAGAGAACGGGTGAACCCGCCCGAGAATAAGGACGGCCCGGCCAAGAAGAATGTTTTCGACCGGCTCTCAAAGGATAAAACCCTCGCTCAGCCGCTGCTTCCAGAGAAAGGCTACACCCCCTAACTCAGCCCTGATCCCAAGTTCTGGCCGTTATGGAGGCGGAGGGCCCAGTGGGGCGGCCACTAAGATGGGGACACCCTGGAACAAGAGGAACCAGGACCGGTACTGTGCCTTCCACCGTGATGTTGGGCATGATACGGAAGGGTGTTGGGCCCTGCAAAAGGAGATAGAGGATCTGATCCAGCGCGGCTTCCTGGGGCCATTCGTGCAGCAAGGTCGGCCAGGCCAAGAGCGCGAACGCACCTACCGCGGAGACAGGGGCGAAGGCCAGCGTCGCGACCGCCCTGAGCGGCGTGACGTCCCTCGGGGCAACTCTCCCGACCCGGACACTCAGAACTTGGCAGGAGTAATAAACACCATCGCTGGGGGCCCCACGGGAGGGGACAACCATGCAGCTCGGAAAAACAGGCGACCTCCTCCGGAGGGGGATGACTTCTTGAAGCGCCTGCGTATGAACGAAGAGATCACCTTCGGACCAAGGGACGCGGTTCCCCTGCGCGTCTGGAAACCACGAGACCATCGTGATAGACGTCGTGACCAATAATTACCGGGTGAAAAAAGTGTACATCGACCAGGGGAGCGCGGTAGACATCCTGTTTTACCGGGTGTTCAAGGAGCTCGGCTTAGAGGACGGACAGCTAACCCCGGTTCAGACACCCCTGGTGGGCTTCACCTGACCGCCCATCACCCCAGAGGGGATGATCACCCTGATGGTTACGGTAGGGCAGGCGCTCAAATGCCGGACCATCCCCGTCAACTTCGTGGTGGTCAAACAACAATCCCCGTACAACGTGTTTTTGGGACGACCCGTCTTGAATGCCCTCTGAGCTATCCTCTCGTCCCTCCACCTCAGCATTAAATTCGCCATCCCGGGAGGAATAGCTGAGGTGCGTGGGGATCCAGAGGTGGCCAGAGCCTGCAACTTGGCCGTGCTCCGGGGAAATGAGAAGGTGGTCGCCCAGACGACCAGTTTGGAGCCTTACATCCCGAGGGAGGAGGCCCGGCAGCTGGGCACCCAAGACAAGATCGAGGAGTTCCCATTGAGAGAGGACAGGCCTGACCAGGTCCTCCGCATCGCCGCGTCGCTACCCCCCGAAGAGAAGGAAGGCTTGAAGGCCCTACTAAGGGAGTACGCCCAGGTCTTCGCGTGGACGGTAGAGGATATGCCTGGAATTCCGACTGATCTGGCTGTCCACCACCTCAACGTAGACCCCCGCTTCAAGTTAGTGAAGTAGAAAAAGAGGAGTTTCGCCCCGGAGAGAAATGAGGTGATCAGAAAGGAGGTCGGTAGGTTGATGGAATCCAAAATCATCCTGGAGGTGTACTACCCGACCTGGTTAGCCAACCCCGTCCTGGTAAAGAAGGAAGACCTGTCCTGGAGGATGTGCGTGGACCTTACAAATCTCAACAAAGCCTGCCTGAAGGACTGCTTCCCCTTGCCGAGGATCGACAGGTTAGTAGACTCTACTGTTGGTTTTGACGTCTTGTGTTTCCTAGATACTTTAAAGGGATACCACCAGATAGAGATGGCCGAAGAAGACCGGGAGAAGATCTCCTTCATCACCGAGGAAGGAACTTACTGCTACCGGACCATGCCGTTTGGGCTAAAAAACGCTGGAGCTACCTACCAACGTCTGGTCAACAAACTGTTCCAGAATCAGATCGGCAAGAGTATGGAGGTCTACGTGGATGATATGATCGTCAATAGCCGAACGGATCGGCAACTCGTCCCCGACCTCAGGAAAATCCTGAAAATTCTATGGGAAAGCCGGATGCGACTGAACCCAAAGAAATGTACATTCGGGGTTAGGTCGGGAAAGTTCCTGGGCTTTCTGGTCTCCCGAGAGGGGATTCGGGCCAACCCGGATAAGCTCCAGGCCATCATGAACATGTCCCCCCGAGGAGCGTCAAGGAGGTTCAACGGCTCGCGGGAAGGATGGCCGCCCTGAATAGATTTCTCTCGCGCTCCGCGGTGAAGGGGCTGCCCTTCTTTCGAATCTTGAAAGAACCAAAGGACTTCCAATGGACGGAGGAGTGCCTGACAGCCTTCACCGATCTAAAGGCATACTTGGCTGAACTGCCTGCTCTGACTGCCCCGGAGCAGGGAGAGACCCTGTTCCTATACTTGTCTGCTTGCAACGAGGCCGTTAGCGCGATTTTGGTGCGGGAGGACAAGGGGGCTCAACGGCCAATATACTACGTTAGCAGAGCTCTACAAGGGCCGGAGACGCGGTACACGCCGGCGGAAAAATTGGTCCTCGCCTTGGTGCATGCCGCCCGGAAGCTCCGACCTTACATCCAGACCCACAGCATTACCGTCCTAACGGATCAACCCTTACGGCAGATACTCACAAAATTCGAGATCTCGGACAGAATAACCAAATGGGCTGTCGAGCTGGACGAGCACGACATCGGTTATCAGCCTCGCACCGCCATCAAAGTTCAGGCCCTGACAGACTTTCTCGCCGAGGGAGCCAGTCTGTCCGTGACCGAGCAGAGCTCTGTGCCCGAGGAGGCGCGGCCAGAGGAGCCGTGGGTACTGTTCGTAGACGGGGCCTCAAGTAAGGAAGGGAGCGGAGCTGGCTTGCTGCTCACCTCGCCCACCGGGGAGGAGCTGACCTACGCTCTCAGATTAGACTTCCCGGCATCCAACAATGAGACTGAGTATGAGGCGCTATTGACAAGATTGCGAATAGCCCACCAGATGGGCATAACCGCGATTAGAGTCCGGAGCGATTCTCAACTCGTAGTCTACCAAGTCTGCGAGGAGTACGAGGCCAAGGAGGATATCATGAAGAAATATTTGGCTAAGGTGCAGGAGGCGATAAAGCTGTTCTACCTCTTTGAGATCGAACGGGTGCCAAGGTCACAGAACAAGAGAGCGGACGCCCTGTCAAAACTGGCGTTCTCCTCGTTTACCCACTTGAGCAAGGAAGTCTTAATGGAGGTAGTTAAACAAAAAAGCATTGACTAGGTCCAGGTCTTGGCTATAGACAGTCCGGCCACTTGGATGACTCCCCTCGTGGACTTTCTCAGCTCGGGTGCCCTCCCAGTGAACAAGACCGAGACTCGCCGACTCCAACTCAGAATTGCCAAGTACGCCTACGCCGGGGGGACCCTCTACAGGAGGTCGTACTTGTCACCCTGGCTAAAGTGCGTGACTCCCGAGGAGGGCGACTACGTCCTCCGAGAGATTCACCAAGGCCTGTGCGCGGCACATGTGGGGTCCCGAGTGTTGGCCAAAAAATACCTGCTCCTAGACTACTACTGGCCATCGGTGTTCCGAGATGCCGCGGCTCTTGTCCAGAAAT
The DNA here is from genome assembly GCF_003713205.1 of Coffea eugenioides. Lineage (NCBI taxonomy): Eukaryota > Viridiplantae > Streptophyta > Magnoliopsida > Gentianales > Rubiaceae > Coffea > Coffea eugenioides. Next base: position 14,429,461 of record NC_040036.1, read on the forward strand.
GCCGGGCTTGCCAGGTGCACGCCCCGCTGCGTCACCAGCCTACTCAGGAGATGGTCCCCATCCACAGTCCTTGGCCCTTCGCCCAGTGGGGAATAGACCTCCTCGGTCCATTTTCCCGAGCTCCTGGAAGCCACGAACATCTCGTCGTGGCCATCAACTATTTCACAAAGTGGATGGAGGCCGAGCCCCTGACCACTATCTCCGGAAGGGCGATTCAGAAGTTCTTCTGGAAGAACATAGTCTGCCGCTTCGGGATTCCGCAGGTTCTGATATCCGACAATGGGCGACAGTTCGCTGAAAATCCCTTGAGGAGCTGGTGCCCCGAGCTCGGGATTAGCCAACACTTCACCTCGGTCGGACATCCCCAGGCCAACGGTCAGGTAGAGAATGCTAATCGAACAATTCTGCAAGGGTTTAAGACTAGGTTGGAACTAACCCAATCTACCTGGTTAGATGAACTCCCTAGCGTCCTCTGGGCTTACCGCACTACGCCAAGGACAGCCACTCATGAGACCCCGTTCTCCTTGAATTACCGGGCGGAGGCGGTGGTGCCCGCGGAGGTCGGTCTCCCCTCGTCTCGGACACAGAATTTCGTGGCGTCAACCAACGAAGAAGAACTGAGGTGCAACTTGGACATGTTGGAGGCTAAGCGTGAGGAAGCGGCGCTACGGATGGCTAAGTATAAAAGCCAACTCGCCCGCTATCATAAAGCGAGGGTAAGGAATACGCAGTATCAGCCGAGAGACCTCGTCCTAAGAAAGAACTCAGTCAGCCGATCTCATAATTCCAACAAACTTGATCCGAACTGGGAAGGGCCGTACAAGGTTCTCGAGGCAAACCGGGCTGGGTACTGTAAACTTGCCAAATTAGACGGTGTAGAGGTACCCCGCACTTGGCACTTTTTGAATTTACGGTTTTTCGTAGGATAGAGTGGTTCAGGGTATCTTACTGTATTCTTTGGAATTTTCGTACCAAGTTCATCATTAAATAAATGCGCAGTTCATCATTAAATAAATTCTCATTATCAATGCCGTTTAACTTCTTCACTTCTACACTAGCACACTCAAATGATGCTAAGTGTCCTAGCGGGGGGTTGAGGGGTGAGAAATCGTAACGGATGGAATGCCTTTCAAGTTTGAGAGATCGAAACTCGACCCAGGAGGTCGGCATGATTATTTTTGAAATTTTGACGCTCGGCTCGAGAGGTCCGCGACTAAGGGACAAATTAAGATAAGTGTGAGAATTGATGTTCGGCCCAGGAGGTCGGCAGGGATTAAAACCTTAAAAATCTGAGAATTCGATACTCGGCCTAGGAGGTCGGCAAAACTATCTTTAGAACTTTGCCGTTCGACCCTGGAGATCAGCGCAGTTTCAAAGAGCCTTAGGGTCCGGTGCTCGGCCCAGGAGATTAGCACGCCGCTCAGGTTGTTGGAGTTGGGTTGTTAATGTAGTTTGGTGGTCTGAGGGGACCCCAGGTTGTCGTCCTTTGGCAAATTGGTTGTTGGCTTACAGTTAGGCGGATGCTCGACCCAAGAGACCGGCACGCTGCTTCAGTAAATCAAGTTGGACGTTCGACCCGGGAGGTCGGCGTAACTTAAGGCCTAGAGGTTTGGCGCTCGGCCCAGGAGGTCGGCGCGTCACTCCGGTTATTAGAGTTCGATTGCTAAATCAGCCTGATGATTTGATGGTTGGGTGCCCCTGACAACTTAGTTGTTAGCTTAAAGGGCGATAGATGCTCGACCCGGGAGGTCGGTGTTCCTTTTCGGTTACCAGAGTTCACCGTTAACAAGGAATTGAAAGACAAATCAGATAGTTTCATTCAAATTTCATCTCACATATACATTCAGACCCTATCTATTACAAAGCCTACCGAGCTATACAAGGAAAGGAAGACCTAGCTATGCCTTCTTCTTGCTGGCGACCTGCTTGAGGCGGGAGTTGAAGGTACACCTTAAGCATGTTGAGTGGAGGGGGGAGAAGGCTGTTAAAAAGGATGTCCGTGGAGATCATGAACTGCGGGGCATGGCCACATCCTTATAAGGGGATGGAAAGGGTTTCTGGAGTGGCCGCTGCCTTAAGCCACCGGCTCCTTCCCGGAAGCCCTGCCAGGAGTCCCCTCCTCCTCCAGGGAAAGCTCCGCCAGCTCGGTCCCCACGTCGCTCCTGCCTACCAAGTCCTTCAGGGCGTGCCCTTTGCATTACCCGTCGAAGAGCCAGTCCAACTTCCCCTCAGCCGCGGGGTTGTAGTCCTTGAAGTCAGCCAAGTTGAAACCGGGCGGGTTGAGGCCCTTCACCTGGTCCAGGGCCTGCGTGACGCCGACCTGGAGGATTGAGGAGGGCCACGTCCTCGGCGAACTGATCAGAGGAGATGAACTCCCAAACAGCTTTCTTGCGCTCCCGACTGACGGTGCCGGAGAGCTCAATGACGTGGTCATCCCTCAGATTCGTCACGCTCTTCTTCTCCTGGTCCAGCTCGGACCGGGTGACGGCGAGCTGGACTTGGGCCTCCTCCAGCCCCTTCTCGGCCTTGCCCAGTTTGGCCTTAAAGGAGCTTGCCTCCTTAAGGGCCTGGACAAGCTTCTGCTCGACCTCCCGATTCTTCTTTTGTAATTTCTCCAAATCGGGAGACAGTTCGGAGAAGCGGGTCACCAGGGCGGCACCGGCGGCATGGGCCTAGGGAAAGGAAAGTAAACATTAGGACTTCGTCAAGGGAAAGAACGGAAACCCAAGGGGCCTAAGCAGAAAAGGGGCTTACTTGGGTCTGGGCGGTGCAGTACACGTCCTGGAGCTCGGACGGGCTGGCCAGTTCCATCCACTTTCTGTCGCGTTGAAGGACTGATCCCGCAACCCACTCGCGAGCCACCTCAGGGAACTGGACTCGGTCATTGAGGGAGAGCTCCCAGGACGGGCAGAAGCGATGGGGGTCGTGCATGGTGGGGGCCTGTCCCGGCTTCACGGGGGCCACGTGGCGGAAGTGCCACAAGCTCGGGGGAGCGCTCTCCCGCGCGTGCTCCTCCGCAGAGCAAACCCCCAAGTGGACAGGGCCCCCCGACGTCAACAAGAGAGGGTGCTGTGCTGGGGCTGGCGTCGGCTTCTTCCCGGGTTAGGAAGGCTCGTCCTCTCGGCCCCTCTTCTGCCCTGGCGCCTTCTTTTTGCCGGCGGCCTGCTTGGAGGGGAACTGAGATTGGGAGGCCTCCTTCTAGGGGGTCGAGCTGCCCCCAGGAGTCGGGGAGGCCTCGGAGGCCTTTTTCGCCTCCTCAGGCTGCGTGGTGGGGGCGACTTGCTCGATTGGCGCGCCCAGTAGCCTGGAGAGCTTCCTCACTGCAACAAACATAGCCAGGTTAGGCAAAACAGGTCATTAGGAAAAAATATAATATATATGTAAATACAACGAGCTACAGGGACAGAGTCGACGTTACAGTCTTCGAGGTTGGTAGGGGAGGCCACCACCTCTCCAGGGAACCCGGACAACATCCCCATCAGCCCCGCCGCAGAGATCTGTTCGGTGGAGAACTTGGTGGCGAAGAGCTTCACCTCGGAGCTCATCAGTTGGCCGAGGGCCTTGGGGTCCAAGTCCTCCGGATAGGGGTCGGAGTCGACCTCTCCGACCTTCCACACGTTCGGGGGAAAGCTCGTGGATTTTACAAAGAAGAAGTCCCCTTTCCAATTTTTTACGGAAGAGGGGACCCCATAAAGTAGATCCTGGGAGCCCTTTCCTCCCCGGACTTGGCTAGCCCCTCGGCGGGAGAAGTAGTACCACCCAGGGAGGGAGAACTTGAGGATGTAAGAGGCCCGGAAGAGGGAAAGTGAGTAGGGGATGGAGCAGATCTGGCAGTAGATCAGGAATCCAATGATGATCCTGATCGAGTTAGGGTGGACTTGGGTGATTCGGAGCCCCCAGTAGCTCAGGATCTCCGCCAGAACTGGAGGAATGGGGAGACGGAGCCCAGCGAGCAGCTGCTCCCTGTAGATGGCTACGAAGCCAGGGGGAGGTCGGCAGGCTCGATCGGTGGGTCCGGCGGCTCGCAGCTCGAAGGCCGAGGGATGGAAAAAGACCCGGCCAGCTCGGCCACCGCCCCGGGTGAGAGGGTGACCTCCTCCGGGTCGGGGTGACCATAGTTGAACTCAGAATCATCCTCCTACTCGGGAGCAGGGGTCCCCTCGGAGGAGTCCCTGTCCTCCCCAGCTCCTCCCTGGGCTCCACCAGGAGAGTCATGTGGAGACTTGGGGGAGGGGATAGAAGTGGCTTGCTGCTCGATGAGGGCATCGAGCTCGGCCACCTCCTCCAGGAGTCGTGCAGAAGGAGAATGGGCAGATGGAGAACTCATGATGTCAATGGGCTCGAACAAGTCAGGAATGAGGAAGTTGGGATTAGAAGCAAAGGAAGAAGAGAGAGGGGGAGGAGAAGATGAAGATGAAGATGAGAACGAAGATGAGGACGAAATAAGGATTCTGGGGGCTCTACGACGAGCCGGAACTTGGGAGGCGGTGGAAGTAACGCCGGAGCGATCCGACATAAAATGCAGGAGGTGGCAAAGGAGGAAAAGAAAATGCAGGAAAAGAAGACTTACTGGTAAATGGGGTGGAAAAAAGGATGAAGGAGTCCCCGGAATCTGGGTGCTGGAAGCCGGAAGTCTTGTTGCTGGAAATTGAAAATGCACGAAGGGAGGAAAAAATGGCAAATAGAGTCTGAGAAGGTTTGGGAATCCCTATTTATAGGGAGGAGAATGGGAGGAAAACGGTTGCTTAAATTTGAACCGCCCCATATGAACGCATTTAAGAGCGGTACGGAGATTGAGGGGACGCGACAACTGAAAGGACGCGGGCGCAGCTTTCCAATGACAGCACTGTGCCGGAGGTGACCGCAGCAGTGCGGGGCGACGCTGGGCTCCCACGTGGAAAGGATGTAGATCAGGTCTGCCTGGAAGCCCTACTTAATCTAGGGGGCTAGTGCAGAGGCCCCGTCTTGGGCCCACACACGTGGCAGCCCAGGGGGGCCTGAGCTGGACTCAGACCCCCAGGCCCACGGGAACCGTCCCGCGGCCCCCCGCCGCTAGAGCTCCAAGGGGCTCCAGAGAACAATCCCGCCTAGGTCGGGATTGCTCCCCCTCAGTGCGGGATTGAGGCTATTTTGGGCAGGTCCCGAAACGTACGGAGGTCGGGCTCCTAAGCAGGTATAAATAATAACGCACACCGGCTGCGCAAGGTACGCACACTATTGGACCATTACTCCCGGCCGTTTTTACTTCCCGTGAACTTCACTCACCGGAAAACTAACTTGACCGTCGGAATGCCTTCGGGGACGACCTCGGGGCCCCCATTGGATCACTTTCTTGTTCGTTTTTCAGGCTTAGGACGCGCTCTTCTCATCATCACGCCGAACTCATCAGGTCAGCTCGGTCCGGGGAAGCCCCGTGCTTCTTCAACTATCTTTTATAGTTTGTTCTCTTTCCAATCAATTAAAAGCTAATGTCCTTAAAGCATTTAATTTAATATCTATGTATCGTGGTAATCATTAATTGTTTTGCCCGAAATGAATATATATATATATATATATATATACGTGTATGTAGTTCTTTCTTCAACGAAAATGATAGTGTAATTTACTATAATGATGATCTTTAGACTCAAGCGATTACCACTAAAACTATTTCCTTCAACTGGCATTGAATGATTGTTGCAACAACCATTGCTTAACTACTAGTTATAACTTGTATAAAGCTCAAGCTGTTACATTCTTGATACATGATGCAATTGCTTATAGTATTGCCCGTGGAGTAAGCAATAGCTAAGATACCAATAATCAACGGAAGAATTTCATGAGCTGATTTAGGGAATTCACCAAATATACTTCTTGTTTAGGCTCTTTATTTGAACCACCCACCATGTTACTTCACTGACACGAAAAGAGAAAAATGACAATCCTCCTACAAATCGAGCATGAAAGAAAATCATGTTTTCATCTCTACCAAAGCTCTTTTAGTAAAATCTTATTTTAAAAAATAGAAAAAAGCTAGGAATCTATAAGGAATGTTAACGTACACATACCACATGAATCAATCCTTGCCAGCCTCTCACAGTCTCACTATAATTTTAATCCTAAGGTAATTAAATTTCATACTAGAAATCAAGAACTGAAGATGATTTTTTCTTTTCTTTTTTTTTTTTTTGTCCTTTTTGGATCAGAAATCATCATCTTCGTGATCCTCCAGCTTCCAAGATCCATCCGACTGTTGAACCATGCCTTTATTTTGAATACACCACCAAGAAACCGGTACACAATGTTCATCCTTTAAAGCATCCATATGCTTGTTAACAAGTGCAACATCACGACTCACCACCAGCTTGAATCCTCCTTGAAGCCCTTGTGCTCCCGCAATTCCATGCATGTAGCATTCCAGACTATGCCAAGATGACAAGTTTCCAGGACTTTTCAGGTACTTTGATTTGGTTGTGTCAATTCCCAACTGTTCACCAACATCGGCGTAACCTAGCAATGGATAATTTGGAACAACATCTAGAGAATTACGAATACGTAGTACTTTAAGATTTTGTTGCTGAGAGAACACCTTTTCGAAGCCCTGATCCCCAACTCGAGGGCTCGCGTATACGAAGGCTGTGACAGGACAAGCCTTGCCTGGATTTTGTACAGATTTGTTGAATCCGTTAGCAACTATGTCGACTGCGTTTAGTGTCGCCACCGCGGCACCCAAGCTGTGACCTGTTACAGTTATACTAATTTCCTCACCTTTGAATTCCTCCACCAACCTCCTGACCTCGTCCAGAACCTTAAACATATATACCACAGGAGCAAAAAATTAAACTTAGTACCCAAAATAAAAACTGGAAATTGTTACCAAAAACAGGCCTAATTAAGAAAAATACAATGATGGGGTAGTTTCAAATTTTTCCTGGTCTCTAGCACTGATCTTGTTGAAAGGTGATCTTGAATCATCTGTAGTGTAGATGGAGTACCAACCTTGGTGCACCTTAGGATCGTCATCATTTTCTCTGAAAATCTTAGGTGCTGAGACTAACACAAATTCAAGATCATTAACCCATTCCAAACTCCTAACCGTTCCTCTCCAAGCAATCACAATATCCCTTCTTCCTAATGCAACCTTTCCTTCATCTGTCGCCACAGCGACGTAACCCATCCAATTCGATTCCTTGCTCCATGCCTCTCTTGAGAACGATTTTACGATAAAAGCATCAGGAAGTTGGATAGATGATGTCGCGTACAAGTATTTTGTCACACGATACTTGAAGGGATTGCCATTCTGAAGGCCAACCTTAGCGGAAAGATCTTTCTTTGCATAGAGGCAACTTCCTGCATACCTTGATGCCTTCTCTGCATTGAAGGAATCGTAAGTTGCTTGAGCCATTTCTCCATAGTGAATGATGTATCGACGAAGATCGTAATCCAGGGGATCCAATAGACCATCCCAGTCGTAATTGCCGCTGAGAACTTTCCATCTTTTGGCTATGCTATCCATCTTTTTATCTATGGTATTGGAATCTATATTTTGGTCAGTGCTATCTGTTTTTTTGGGCCTTTTTCTGAAACAATTCTTAAAATTCCCCATAACTAATCTAGTCAAGTTTTTATTTTGTACTTCTTGCTCTTCAGGATGAGCTCACCATATATATATATATATATATATATATATATCTATATACGCGCGAGGTTGCTTCCGACATTCCCCAACCCCACGTATACGCCATGTATATATATACATATTTATAAACTAAAAAAACTAGCAACTGTTGATCAATCTCATTCCTCTAACTTTGTATAATCAACAAGTTGGATTTGTTGATAAACTTGAAGAATTATAGTCAAATCAACTATAATGTTATTGAATTCGTAAAATCAATTCTGGAGCAAATTCTGCTAAATACTTGTTTGTTTAACCTTTGAATCGGGGAACTTGATTATGACCTTAAAGTTTAGCCCAAATTTATACAAGAGTACTGTTGCTTTTTTAACTTATTATTGTACAAGACGTGTAATAAATTGAGTTTAAAAAAAAAAACATGAGACATTTTTCTAAACTAAAGCCGCCAACTGAATTTGCATTTATTTATGAGTAAGAAAAAATGAATGCACGAAATGGCCAAGTTTGACACGTAGACAGTTAAGTATTTTATCCCCTTGCCTATCTCATTTAATCATGACATGTAATTACCTTAATTCCTCAAATTCTCTTTAGAGTAAATTACAAATAAGCCTCCTATAGTTTTATCTATTATCACATGATCCCCTACCGTTTCAAAATATCCGCTTCATCCTTTTATGGTTTCATGTAAGATGAAAACTTGACGGAAAATAATCTATATAATGCCATTAGTTGAAATACCAGTAGTACCCTTAATTAAATGTTAAATCAAATGATAATTTAATCACCTTATATAAAACCACAAGAGAATTATATGGATAAATGCAAAAATTGTAGGATTTAATGCGGATATTTATGTAAATAATAAGGGTGTTAAGTAGATATTATGATTTAATTACACGCAATTCTATAGTGTGTCCCGTCTAATCGCCGTAACTGATTATATATTCCATCCATTTTTTACTTTATATAAAACCAAATGGGGGTTGTATGACTATTTTGAAATCTTAAGGAGATCATCTAACATTATGTAAAGTCATATGAGGGGTTATATATAATTTACCCTACTTTTTAATTTAATGCCCCTTTAGGGGAAACTTATGTTTTTACTATAAAAGAATTTTATCCTTTTCACATTCTACACGTCGAAATACAATTTAACCTTGGAGCATCATTCAAATTACAGATTGTCATATAATAAGTTTTTTTTTTTTTGAATTATGCTACGTAATAAGTTGAAAAATCTCATACCTCTGTTCTTAGTAATTGGACAATTACATGTGTAACGATTCATAATCTTGTATCCCTCAATAACTTCTTTAATCTACCAAACGCTTGTTTTTAAACCCATGACTAGAGAAACTTCATCTTGAAGTTTATCCCAAATATGCACAATAATATTGCTTTATTACTTATTATAGTTTGAATGACTAAGATATATAGCTAGCTTGATATCTAAATAATATGAGATGCTTGACTAGGACATCCTTATTAGTAAAGAAAAGATTCATTCTCATGTTCCCCTCAATCACCTCACCATTCTTAGCCACTTCAACCACACATTTTTATTAATTTTTACCATGCAATTTGACGATCATAGTCGTGTACAAAACGCATTGGAACAATTGCTTTCTTATACCACGTCACCAATTTGTCCATGCAAGTAACCATACAATTCCTACATCATTATTTCATTTTGGCAAGTTTCCAAGATTTGAATGGCTTTGGCCGACCATGTCCGTTCACATATTCTTGGAGTCTAAGGTCAACTTCTGTTGATTCAAACTCGCAAGTAATCCCAATTATCAACACTATCTATACCATAGAAGTAGTGTAGTAAGTACTATCAATAAAATTTGTCAAATTTCTTTCATGAAATTGCCACAAATAATTGGCCTGGACAAAATTTGAGAAAGAAATATCGGCCTAATAGAATTAAAACTGAATTTGACATCTTGAGAATAGAATATTTCATGCACAAATTCCACAAGGTTATAGTTTATCTCTTAATTTTCAGGTGAAGGTTTTTCTGGGATACAATGGCCATAAAGGGAAGAAATAGAGCAAATGTCAGTGTCCGCATTTCCCTCCACTCTTGATGTTGATATCGGATTTTTTTTCTTTATTGGGGTATAGATATTAGGTTTCAAAATCTTTCAAAAATAATCCATCTAAGGCTTTTCTTGAGGACTTATCAAACGAGAGCTCAAGTTAGAAAGTCTTTGCTTTGAAGTCGACCCTCTGCAAAGTGACGATGCTTGCAAGTTTCACAGGAACACGTCTGTCTAAATTGTAGGAATGATAATTCGAATGTCCATTTCTTGGTAACTCCACTTAATTCCGTTAATAGATCCACAAACTTTAGTTATACTAAGATGCAGCATAATAAAAGAAAGTGTGTTCCCTTAAGCTAAGTGCAATGTCTTTGAATTGCCCTAGCTAAATACTCCCTTCATCTCATTCAAATTATCAAACTTTTCATTTTGAGATGTAATAAAATATAATGGGTAAATCTAATCTACACTGACAGTGTTATCTTATCAAAATCAAAATTACTTTTGATCTCTTTTTTTATTGTTATCCCTATCTTTGTCTATATTTTGTATTAAATTCAAATTTGAAATTTGAAGTTTAATTTCAAAGATAAATTTAGAAACAAATCCACTAACATCATCATCAACCCATTATTCTTAAAAATTTGAAGTCCGAAAATGCAACAAACAATTTGGGATGGAGGGAGTAACTTGATTAATTGTGTTGTCTTTGTACTATTTGTTGTTTTAAATGTATTAATGATATTGGATCTTGTAACACAAATGGTAATATTTTTTTTAGTCTGTCCAAATTACTTTATCACGCACACTTTCTATTTTGGCACATCACATACTGTAGAACTCAAAAATTACACGCATAAGTATAGGAGATGACAAATTTCATAAGAATCATGTATGGAGAGGCAATTAAATAAATCAACAATATAATATCCATTATGTATCAAACTTTCACACTTCTCAATTAAAAACAATAATAAAACTCTCGGTTTATAAACTAGATGACATGATAAACAAGTTTTAACAGCCACAATAAATAACTTAATAAATTACCAATTCCTAAATAATAAACTACTATATTTGACTTCAATAAACTACTAAAAACTTAATTTGAGTAAAATACTACTATTAAATAATAACATAGAAATTTCTATTTATAGACCTGTTAAATGCACCTCATAGAGTTGTAAAAATATGATAGGACATTAATAATACCTTCTTATGTATATGAATTGTAATGCTATTTACACCAATTGTGCTTTTTATGGAGCAAGTAGAACTGGGTATTGTTGATGCACTAAATTTCCATCATACCAAACCAGACAAAGTCTGTTGGAGAAATGAACACCCTGCCCTAGCTGCACCTAAAGAAGTATACATGTTGGCACATCGCTCAACAAACTAGCCCCCCATGCACTCATGGTTCACCAAACAGAACCCAAGACAATCTGGGCTACAGATGACAACCAATCGAATGTTTGGCAATCTAGGACTACCTAGAAGCCCATCTGTAAATCATTTGTCCAGAGAGTTTGGACCCAGATCATCTTCTGTCCCTTATTGGGGAAAGCACCCAGCACCCAGCACCAGCAGGGGGTGTTGGAGTAAATCAGCAATGTTCTAGTTTTGAGTTTCTATTGCACAGTTTTCAAACTCTCCCCAGGTGACAGCTTGAATACATGACATGACATGAGATTTTATTGCAGTTATAACGTAAATCTAAGTAATGATATTTAAATTTTCGAATTTCTAGCATTTTTAAAAGTTTCTAGTGATTTACATATATTCTAATGATTTATGTGCATCATCAATAATTTTGGAACAACTACAATGCATCAAATGCTTCATAGTCTCACCAAAAGGAATGTAAAAGGAATAACATGAATGTATCTCACATTTGTCATGTCCGGAGCCGCATTCTGTTGAGGGCGCCTCAACTCTAGTCTTTAACAATACAAGTAAAAATTCTTCTGTTCTCTTGCAACTGTGCCCCTTAAACTTTTTCAGATTTTCACTTTTCGATCACATTACCTCCTCTTAAACGTTAAAATATGCTTAAATTGCCCTTGCTAAGATTATTCGAAGTACCAAAGCATGTTACCTAATTCAAGGGAAAATGTGAAACAATTCTGGAGGCAACTGCATAACATTATTTTAAAGATGGATAACATATTTTTCTTCATAATGGGGTGCATTACAACTATTTCTTTTTCTAACCTCACAACTTCTCACATCTTTTTTGTTCTCAACTATCAGGTTCAAAATTTGAACTTTAAACCTAACAACGGGGAGAGCTCCACTGGGTTAACAACGTTAGTGATTTTAGATGTATTACAACTATGGTTTTTATACGCATCAAATTTTACACGTATAACATTGGCTCCGCTTGGATTAGCTATTTTTGAAACTGTTTTTTAAAAATGTTACTGTAACTTTATATATGAAAAACTTAATTATTATTGCGTCTACTCATCACGGGAACTTGCCTGCACTTAGCCTTGTCTTTATATTGATGAGAATACATATTTTAGAGCACGGATGGATGACCCTGCAATTCTCGCTAACCAATGCAACAGACACAAACATCAAGAAGACACATATTGTAGATATACTATTAAGAGTTAACGTTCAAAATTGCATGAAAGGATTTTGAATATTGCTTTCTTAATGTACAAATTTGTTGTTTTAGTATCTACACACGTGAAGTTAGTGCTGACGTTTTCTTCACACAATTGTAGCTAACAATTGCAAAACTCTACATTCGCAGACCATGCACATTTAATGGTCGACGGGTAATTGCAGACTCTTAATAGGGAGATGGGTCGGGGTTGGAACTTGGAACAGGTACTTTCTGACTCTTAGTACGGATTTCATTTCTTTTCTCCGCTTTTTTTTCCTTCCAATTCAATCAACATATGCTCATCCAAAAAAAAAATTTCTTGAACTTGTGGAAATTAATGCATTGCCACCAGCAATCCACCGGGACTTGTGAATCCGGCCGACGCGGCCCCGGTCGTGAGGCAGAATAGCTTTCTTGATGTTGATTTATCGTCTCCTGAGCCTGGCAAACTGAATATGATCACTACTGTTATCGCCTACTTCATCCTATCATATATAGTCCCCACAAAGGAAGATGATCGGTCATCACCCCCCGAGAATCCATGCAAAATCTTCACGAGAATTAGATCACCTTCAATTTGGCCATAGCTACCATGTAAAAACAGTAGTACATGCATGAGGAGCCCCTTGGTTGGTGTCCTTATGAAAACATTCATTGATTTACAAAATCAATCCATCTCCATTTTTTGACAAGCCATAAATAGCTCAAAGGGTTCAAATTGAAGTCAGTACAGATATAAACTAGTAGCATGCTTGTTTCACATGTATGATGTATCCCTCGGTGGCCTCTGGCTATTTTGAGCATGACTTTGTTCATGAAGTTAACTATTAGCCTAATGTCTATTGATAAGACATTTAGACTAAGACTAGTACTGGAATTGTAGATTGTCATCGGCCAACTCAGACTTCTGCTTCCTGAAAATAGTTGTTGCTTTGTTTTGATTATAAAAGGGAAAACGTGTTGTGGTTTATTAATGTATGCCCTGAAGAAAACAAAAGAAAAAAATGAAGTATAGATCAAAATATTCAGGATAACGAATTCTTGTAGCCTCTTATTTTTATATCTTGAAACATTTATGCATGGGCATACCAAATTATATTTAAGAAAGACAACATGTAAAATAATTCCAAACAAGTATACTCCAAAACACGACCATCGATACTCCTAGAGAGGTAATAATAATACACTATTGTTTATCTATCTTTTCCTTTTATTTCACTGTGATCTGGATAGGGAAAAGAATTGTATCATTTGCTTGAGGATTAATTGTACCCTGAAACCATATGGGGTAAACGTAGAGGAAGAACTGAAGTTTGAGAAATTCGATGAGATTGATCAGAGCCAGAAATTTTGCTTGGGGGAGGGGCAAATAATAGAGGATGTAGAAATTCAAAATAATGAAGCAAAGAAAGTATCTCAAATTACATTCCAAATTCAAAGTACCTTAACTAGCATTTAATACTAGGACAAATCTTAAACAAAACAGTCAAAATCAAACTCTCTATCATTTTATTCTTTAGCAATTCGAGTTTTAAGCGATGAAAATATTATTTTATTATCACTCACTACGTAGAAAATTATGAGTGGTTATACTTTTTTGCAAAAAAATAGAATTCAAAGAAATTAAGTTTGATTTGATACTAAAGTATAATAATATAGAAAAAATCACATATTACCATATTGCATTAAAGTTAGATGTTAAGAATAATAATCTCCACTTAAGAATAATTCTTTAAATAAAGAATAATTAAAGATTGAAAATATAATAGAGCAATATCTCCAGAGTATTGAAAAATTAGCAATAGTAGTATTTGCCTCAGAGTATTTGGAATTGGAGTTTAGGGATTGATAGATAAGTTCAAAATAATTTGTGACAGTGGCGTATTGACTTTATATGTTGATTTTATTTTCATTTTCATTTTTTACTTCTATTTTAATTGGTATTTCAGTTGAGTCTACGTAGGATTTGATCGATACTTTTAATTTATTTAAGAATTAGAGGTTGTTATCTTATGTGAAATTAAGTTATGTAGAGAAAGGATGTGAAAGTTACTATTAATTATTTTGGAGGAGCAAAATTGGAGAATTTTATTAAATTGTTAGCAATAAGTATATACCAAAATAGGATTCACCAAAAATTTTGTTCCCCTCGTGGTGGACCATGATGTTACTTCCATACATATAGAAAGCTGAGTTTTATGCAAAGATCACAGATTGTATGATAGTGAAAACACGTAATCGCCAATATTAACTCTGTATCCCATACATAACTCTCAAAAAAATTTGTTGATTTGATGAGTCATGAAGCCTTTGCCAACCACATACTACTGGGATGATTTTGCCCAACTGTTTTGTATATTTGACAGATACAGTTCTGCTATTTGGTCACTTTCTCCATAATAATAAGAATAAGCAATGTTGTTGTTATACTTAGACAATCAATTCTTGGACCAACAAAAGGAAATCACCGACCTTCTGCTCATTGCTTACTCGTGTGCTTAATTGGCTAAATCTGCATGTATAGGTTGGCTAAACTAGTTTTTCTTGGGTCCCTATTTGGTTTGCATTTGCTATAGAGGTATTCAATATAAACATATTTGGAATGGCCCTTGATATGAAGTAAGATATATTGCATTAGTTACTCCCTTGTAGTCTTGTGCCATGTCGTGTAACTCACAATACCATTTTTTTTTCAACAAATGATAATATCTTTATATATATTAACACTTGATAATACAAGGATTAATTGCAAAAGGGGGCAATAGCCCCTTCATCTATTCTATTTGCTTTTATCAACCAACTTGAGAAGTCATCTACCCAATCTATGTCATTAACTAGCTTTGATGCAAAAAGTGCTAGCCTATGACTTGCTATATTAGATGCTCTAGGCACCCAAGATATTGTGCAGTAATCAAAATAATTTCTACTAAAAATTTAAAAAAAAAAAAGAAGAACAATCTAGACACTGAAAAATGATGTAGTTTACCTGCTTGAAGCTTGAGTTATATAGTCCATTAATGATCTTTTAATGGTATAGATCAAAGTTGCAGCTCTGGTTTCTTTTTGAAATATTAATTGTTATCATGTCAAACCATCTAGCCCTTTAAGAATATTCTATTCCACATATGGTGGAGCCAGTGAATGCAAGCGATAAATTAATGTGTACAACTACTAATTTGTGACAATATAGATTTGCTATCAACTTCAGATTGCAAATTGCTATAATATAGCCATATTCCAACATATATCAAGATGACCAAGGCACCTACGGTGTTGAATATTTATCATCATCATTGTCCAAGAATGAGAGGTCTAAACTGACTAAAATGCTGGAAATTCTTGTGGATAATGACTAGGAAGACTACTCGATTATAATCGCTGGTATGACTATAAAAATTGTTAAAAATAATTTTTGAATCTAAGACTCCGTTTGGATTGGCTATATTTTCAAAAAACAAAATTTTCAAATACAATGTTACAGTAATATACAATAACTCAAAAACTATCTCATCCATATTAGTATATCAAATATTTCAAAAAAATTTTATAGTAAAAATTTTTCATATACACTGCGACAATAAAATATTTCAAAAACACCCCAAAAACTAACTAATCCAAACAGAGCCCTTGCTATTTGAGCCCAACGGGTACCCAAGTATTTCCCAAAATTTTTCATCAATTAATGGGTACAATTGGGATTTGTTCCATTTTAAACCCAATATCAAATTTCAGTACCCATCCCGCCCAAAGTCCGCAACGGATCTTCTGTCCTACACCCTGTGTCACTCTCTATCCCACTTTTTATTATATTGCTATTTCTCCCACATAAACATCATGTTTTAATTCTTTTTTGCTTCTTTAAGATCCAATAACTATTAATTAAGTAAAAAATAAATACAACAGCTTCAAAAAAGTAATATATAATAGAAAATTAAAAAATACAGCAGAAAATTCATAAAAAATCTCATTTTTTATGCATTTTGATTTTTTGAGTTTGTTAAATATTGTGTATTACTCAATTAATAGTTATTGGATCTTAAGGAAACAAAAAAGAATTAAAACATGATGTTTATGTAAGAGAAATAGCAATATAATAAAAAGTGGGACAGAGAGTGGCACAAGATGTAGGACAGAAGATCCGTTGCGCCCAAAGTCCCTATGGGCATGGGTAACCCATTGGGACTTGGGACAAATTGCCACCTCTAATTGCAATAAAGACTCTTAAATCTTATACCATTAAGTTCTTGATTATTAGATCTACCATAATCTGCATGTCACATATTCAAAAGGCCAAAAAGGATTTACAAATAGGAAGTTACAAAAATCAAAGCCAAATGTTGCCAGCAGAAGAATAAATCATCAATGCAAGTCCATGCAGGCAAGTAGTTCCTAAATGCATTTAATCATCAATCACCCACACAAGGATAGACTTCTAACATCTGCTACTCAAAAGATCGGTGAGTAGAGGAGACAAGCTTCATCAACCATTACTCTTCAGCTTCTCAATCTATCTGTTGTGCCTCTTGCCAAGGTAACTTTTGAAGGTAGATTTGAGAGCAGAGTTATAGTTCGGTCCAAGCTTCTGGACTGGACATCTTGGGGCTACGGACATTAAAGGATCGCTTGGATTGATTATGGGCAATTTCATCCCATAATTTTCTGGAGTTATTACTCTCACAAAGATTGTTGGAAAAATTGGATTTTACAATCAGCTTAGCTTCAAAGAACCAGAGGAACTTAAGTCATGTAGACCACATGTTTGTCATAATGCCTATACAGAAAACTAGCTTTGGATTTGGTAACCTGGATTTGGTTTTCTAGCCAAAGGTGAAGTCCACTCCGGTTCTATAAACTTCTACATTCTTACCATTTTTGTGCTAAGGTTTACAAGAAGTAGTTTGGGCAGTGGTGCGGCAGTCCATGGCTGCCGTACGGCCACCTGATGGAGGGCAGCCTGCCCCCCCTACATTTCAACGCAAATCATTTTCTGATTTGTTCACGAAAAACTCACAGCAGCCGACACTATCCTTTGCGGCACAGGAGGCTACACACAAAGGAGAACCTGCATTGATTTTCCCACAGGCAGCGGTTGAAGCTTTGGCCAGTCCATTTCGTTTTGCATTGATTGGGAAATTCTCTAGAGGTAGACCGAAGTTGGAGGAGGTGAGGAAATTCATTGCATCGCTGGATTTACGTGAGAACCCGACGATTGGCCTATTGGACGCAAGACATGTGTTAATTCAGTTGAACAATGAAGCTGATTTCCATCGTGTATGGTTCAGAAGGATCTGGTATGTGGCTTCATTCCCCATGAGAGTATTCAAATGGACCACAGACTTCCATGTTGATAGGGAGTCGTCGGTGGTTCCGCTGTGGCTTCAATTACCAAAGCTCCCGCTGCATTTTTTCAATAAGGAGGTGATTTTTCAGATTGCTTCTATGGTGGGTAACCCTTTGTTGGTTGATGCGGCTACCCTTGCGGTGTCACGACCAAGTGTGGCACGGGTGTGTGTTGAGATGGATTTGTTGCGGTCGACTCCGTCGCGGGTTTGGATTGGCAATGGAAATCATACTGGTTTTTGGCAAGAGCTGGTGGTTGAGAACCTTCCAAGGTACTGCTCACATTGTTTCCGCCAAGGTCACGATGTGGAGATTTGTCATGTTTTAAAGCCCGAATTGAGAGGAACCTCTGGTCAACATGCCAAGACTACTGGGCCTGATGGGCCTTCGGAGGATAATACAAAAAACCCAGCAAGGTTGATACAAGATGATGCAGTGATTGATGGGGCAAAGGGAGAAGTTAATAGAGTTGTGGCTAGCAAAGAGTTAGTTGCTCATGATCAGTCACCAGGTGGTACATCTCACGAGCCTGAGCAAGAGGACCAGGTGCAGCAGTCCTCTGATACTATAGCAGCACAGCATGAGAGGAAAACGGAGGAGGAATGTGGGGCGGTGGCTGTCGAAGGTATCGAGGTGGTACTTGGACATGAGAAAGGAGAGGAAGGTTCTGAGATTGCAGGGAGTGCGCTGCCCGCGAGGGTGGTCGTGTGTTCTGCTGAGGGACATATTGATGACATACAGGATTCTCAAAGGAGGGTAGGTACCCTCTCCCCTAGGGGCAAGGACCTTGTCCGACAGGAGAAGTCATCACTACAGACCGGGCATTTGGAGACGGTGTCACGTGATCTCCGAGCTGGTCTCCCGTCAGATAGAACACTACGCTCCATGGTTAGTTCTTCATCAAATTCTTTTTCTGTCCTTTCTGATGATTAAGTTTCTTTTTTGGAATATAAGAGGGGTAGCTCGTGCTCCTAATTTAAGACGATTAAGGAAACTTATTAAAATGTATGATCTTCAATTGGTGGTTGTTGTTGAACCTAAATTGAGGGTGGAGTCAATCACTAATATTAGAATTAAATTGGGGATGGATTGTTGCTTGTTCAATCTTTGGGGTTCTGTTTGGATTTTCTACCGGTCGTTGTTTACGTGTCAGATTACAGGGGAGTCTCCCCAACATCTAACTATTAGAGTTAAATCTCATTTTTTTCAAGACTTCATTACTTTATCTTGTATACATGCGAAGTGTACGGAGCAGGAAAGAGAAAACTTGTGGAATGCACTTTTGGGGGATAAACCCGACTTCAACCCTTGGTTTTTGATAGGAGATTTCAATGTGGTCATAAATACCGAGGAGAAGAGGGGTGGATTGCCATTTAGACCGTCGGAGGGATCAGAATTTTTGAATTTCATGACGATGGCCGGTGTCTGTGATGCGGGATTCTCTGGTTCAAGATATACCTGGTGTAATAACCGTTCGGGAACGGCGCGGATATGGAAACGTCTGGACCGCTTACTTCTATGCGGGCGTGCTTTAGAGCTTCCATACCAAATCATGGTGCAACATTTAGGACGTGACCCGTCGGATCATGCTCCATTATTGTTGTCGGTGGATACGAAACTAGATAACAAACCCAAGCCGTTCCGTTTCTTAAACATCTGGACTACTCATCCTGGTTTACTGGGGGTTATCAAGGATTGTTGGGCTCAACCAGTCAATGGTTCTCCTTTGCAAGTATTGGCCTTGAAGTTGAGGAATGTTAAAAATGCCCTCAAGCAATGGTCTAGAACGACATTTGGGGATATTTTTCAGGGAGCACGTGATGCCGAACGTATGGTAACAGAGGCTGAAACAGCATACGACCTGGATCCTACTGAGCAACGGCGGAGCGAGTTACATCATGCTCGGGCTCGGTTACGCAGAGCGCTTATAGTTGAGGAGGGTTTTTGGAAACAAAAGGCGCGGGTAAGGTGGCTCTCGGACGGAGATAGGAACACCAAATATTTTCATTCCTTGGTCACGGAAAGGAGGCATAGGGCAGTAATTCATCGGATCAAAGATACCGCTGGAGAGTGGATCGATGAGGAATGCCAGATTGGGGAAGCAGCAGTGGGTTTCTTTAAGGAGCTTTTCACAGCAGAGGGGGGCCTTCCTTGCCTTACTGGTCTGCAGATCATACCGAAATTGATAACGGACCAAGAAAACTCACGGTTAACGGACATTCCATCTCTTACAGAAGTTAAAGACATAGTCTTTGCTATGGACGGAGAGAGCACACCAGGCCGGACGGGTTTACAGGGAAATTCTTTACCTTTGCTTGGGAGGTAGTGGCTTTGGATATATACCGTGCGGTTATCAGCTTTTTCTGCGGCGCTGAACTACCTAGGAGTATCACGGCTACTTCAATTGTGTTGTTACCCAAAGTGGAGAACCCCCAAGATTTCAAGCAATTTCGGCCAATCAGTCTATGTAACTTCACTAACAAAATCATTTCCAAACTATTATCGACAAGATTGGCGATAATATTACCCCGGATTATATCTCCACAGCAAAGTGGGTTTGTCCAAGGGAGGCAGATTACAGATAATTTCTTGTTAGCCCAAGAGTTAGTAGCGGATATTAAAAAATCAAATCGGGGTGGCAACGTGGTCATCAAGTTAGATATGATGAAGGCTTATGATAGAGTCTCATGGCCCTTTCTACTACAGGTGTTACGGTATTTCGGGTTCAGTGAAACTTGGATAGACATGATATGGCGCTTAATATCGAATATTTGGTTTTCGGTGCTTGTAAATGGCGGTTCACACGGCTTTTTCAAATCTTCACGGGGTTTACGGCAAGGAGATCCCATTTCACCAGCCTTATTCGTTATTGGAGCTGAGTTGTTGTCTCGAGCCCTCAACAAGCTACCCACACAGAGAGGATTTACTCCGTTTAAAGTGCCTCCTCATTGTCCTATAATTACGCATTTGGCATTCGCCGATGACGTGATTATCTTTTCTAGTGGCAGCAGGTCATCCCTACATTTGATTAAACGAGTTCTGGAAGATTATAGTGAGGCATCAGGTCAGCGGCTCAACCCTCAGAAGAGTTGTTTCCTTACTCATCCACGCTCACCAGCTCAGAGGACAGCGGTTGTTAACCAGGTATTGGGATATAATAGAAGAGTATTTCCGATACGGTACCTTGGTTGTCCCTTATATGACGGAAGGAGTAAGACGATTTACTATACGGATACATATAATGCGGTGGCGAATAGCATTTTGTCTTGGAAGAACCAGATTTTATCGTCAGGGGGCAAGGTGGTATTGATTCAGAGCGTGTTAGCCTCTATGCCAATTCATTTGCTGGCAACCGCGTCCCCTCCAAAAGGGATGTTGATGGCCCTAGAGAAATTGTTTGCCAAGTTCTTGTGGGGATCCTTGAATTTGGGGAACAAGTACCATTGGATCAGTTGGGCAGATCTGTGTCGGCCGAAGGATGAAGGGGGTGTAGGCCTGCGGGGGTTGATGCAGGTCTACGACTCATTTTCCATTAAACTCTGGTGGAAATTCCGGCAACAGCAATCATTATGGGCAAAGTTTATGCTCCAAAAGTATTGTGCAGGGCAGCACCCTTGTCTTGCTGATATTGGTCATCGGGGATCCCAGGCTTGGAGGAGGATGGTCACAATGCAGCGTTTTGGGGAGGAGAATATTACTTGGATAGTTCGTGAGGGTGCTTTGGATTTTTGGCATGACAATTGGATGGGGTCAGGAGCGCTTTGCAACAAGGTGGATGTCTTCCATGATCATTCCGTGGTTGATTTTGTAGATCGACGGGTCTGGAATGTGGGCATGCTCCATCAATTCTTAGATGGAGAACTGGTTAGGCAGGTTCTGGAGCTTGATCCTCCTTCAGGTAGGGGCAATGACAGAATGGTGTGGACATTAACGAACTCGGGTGTTTTTTCCACTGCATCGGCTTACTCATTGATCAGTCATTCCAATGACACCTCTTGGCTTTTTGCCCGTATATGGCAGCAAGGCCTTCCAGTCAAGATCTCTTTTTTTATGTTACGACTACTACAGGGGAGGCTCCCTCTTATGGATCGACTAAAGAGGTTTGGGGTCTATGGCCCATCTAAATGCTTCTGTTGTCAGAACCCTCAGGAAGAGGCCTTGAATCATGTATTTTGCTCAGGAGAAGGGGCACGATCGGTCTGGCGTCAATTCGAGAGTACTGCTGGTGAATTTAGTGGGGTGCATACAACACGTCACATGGTGTGGTCTTGTTGGGTAAGGAGGGGAACTAATGACCGTGTAAAATTTTTACAAAATATACTTCCTTCGGTAGTATGCTGGGTTTTGTGGAAAATAAGGAATGAAGGGGTGTTTGAAGATCGGAAGATGAGGATAAGGGATACGGTGACTCGGATTGTTCAGCTTCTTCATGATTTTCTTCAATCACGGTTCCCGGGGGTGCAGTGTTCTGCTCCTACATGGGAAGGGTTACTTCTCGAGTTGGGTAGTCATCAAAGGCGGATGATTATTAAGCCAGTTTATTGGGTAACTCCGTGTGGAGGTTATAAGTTGAACTCAGATGGATGCTCTCGGGGAAACCCAGGAAGGAGTGGGGGGGGTGGACTTGTGCGAGACAGTCGAGGAAATTTTGTATTTGGATACGCGGAGCCCTTCGGAGTGATAACTAGCATGCAAGCAGAACTTCGAGCGTTGTTATGGGGAGTTAGACATTGTGTGATTCGAGGGTACTTGGAGTTACACTTAGAGGCAGATTCTCTCACCCTGGTTCAGATTGTTCAAGGGACTAGTGCGTGTCCTTGGCGTCTACAGAGAGATCTGGATGAGTTGATGATATTCAAGCAGTCTTTCCAATCCATCACACACTGCTACAGAGAAGCAAACACACCGGCAGATCATCTGGCAAATTTTGGTGCTGATGCTTGCGCAGGTCATGTGTTTAATACATTTTCAGATTTACCACTATTGGTCAGGGGGGCTATTAGATTAGATCGATTGGGACTTCCTACGTTTCGTACACGGTGTCTGGCATGAATGGGAATAAGAAGCAAAAAAGACCAATGCAGGTGAAAGTGACAAGATTAACCGCTGAGCTTCAAGGATCAACATTCAGATTCACTGGAAGACATCCTAATATGGACAACGGAAGATTTAATCTTAGTATCAGATTTTCAGTGCTTAATCCTTCGCTATATTGTATATTTATTGTCAAATTGTGGTTTGATGGCAGGGAGTTTCGTCCTTTTATAAGGGGAAATTCTGCCGAAATTTTTATAAAATAATAAAATTTTATGAAGAAAAAAAAATATTATTACTAAAAAAAAAAAAATCATCAATCACCCTTGGTTGGCTACGTTACCGGCATCCTTCGTGAAGCCATCCACGATCGGACAATTTTGGGGATGCGGGCAATTTAAGGACCACTTTCATTTATTAGTTCGTTCCCGGCTCTTCTCTGTCACATTCCTTTCTTGCTCTTCGGACGCTAGCTGCTCAAATCTTTCATTGCTTTAGCATTTTCTGCCTCGCCTTTTGAGATGATGATTCAGGCTGCATTTGATTCTTTCTTTGCAGAATCAAATTCATTTGCAGAAACCTAATGTTCGGTTAGTTCTTGAACTCAATTTGTTTGACAGAAAACGTCAAAATTTTTACATGTTTTGCACCGGTAAAAACTAGGCAAAGAAAGTTGGTTTTACAATTCTTATTAAAAGGGGTGTTACAACGGTAAAAGATAGGTAAGAATATTAATCTTCTAATTCTTATTAAGAAGGGAGTTGTAGCGTAGTGAGGCTAAATTGCAGCTTTTTGTTGGGTCAATGGAGATTTTAAACTTTAAATGGATGAAGAAGGGAAATGTTAGACTTTAAAAGTCGAACTAAAAATCTCATGTTGTTAAATTAATGTCTCTATCAACAAAGGTAAGACCACATAAAATTATAATTTGCGATAATTATTTGAGGAAGTTCATATGCTAATAAAGTATTATTATCTACCAATTTGTGTAAATTTCGGTAGAAGTAGAATTAGTATGCCATTGACTAAATTAAATTCACTCTGACGTATTAAGAAATTGCTAATATCTTAGTTTGTGTATACATACAATTACTTCTAATCTACTTTAACGTTGATACGCCGAACACCATCATCAGAATTTAGAGGACTTATATTTAATGTTATAGTTATCATGTCAGAAACCTCCCTCGAATTTCTGACAATTTTAATTATTGCCCTTAAATTTTCAATATTACACCTGACTCTCCTATTTCCAATTAATATTGGAGTAACAAAAATAGCAGATTACAACACAGATTTAGTCCTAATTACTATTGGTATGTTAAGCACTGAGTGTATCTTCAAATAAAGTGCACTAGAATAAGCCATCTACACATATTGCATTAAGGAAATCAATTTTAGTAAAATAAAATCTCATGTAACTGTGTACCAAAGGCCAGCTTTCAAATGGAGCTATAAGAACGTAGGGCAGGAACGGTTGAAAATTGATTAAAAAAAAAAGAAACTGTAATGCTCCAATCATTGTATGTAGTTATGTACAATGATTTTAACATTGCATATGAGGTCCATAAAAAATTATTTTATATTTACTTTGTATTTATACTCTGAAGAAATAAATATACATCTTGTGCAATGGACAAAATCAGCAGAAACAATTGATCTACCAACTGTTTGTGCCCTAATGTCCAGCTTCCAGATGGGGTGACCAAAAAGGTTAAAGGCACTGGCCCAAAATATATTAGAAAAAGAACACTAAATTGAGCAAGGAGTTCAGATATTCATACATCAATTTCAGCACAGGGCCCTCTTGTTCTCTCTTTTTGGTATTCAACTCTTTTCTCCAATTCCAAAACAACTGTGAATAAAATAAGACAAATCACTCAGTAAGAAGAGGGGTGGGGTGAGCTAAGTTGGTTGTTTGTCACCATTTGACAGGCTCAGCATAATGCAGTGAAAGTGATGTATCAGCCCTATCAAAATTCAAAACAAAATCTCTTCATCCCTTCCATTAGTGCTTTGCATGTTCCATTCAACTGCCTCACCTAAATAGTTGGCCATGCAAACATTTCCTTTCCTTGTCCTTTTGTCAAGAAATTAAGGGCTATAGAAGGTGCTGATTATATCTAATTGTTTTTAAGTTCACCTGCTGTTCGCTTTTAAGCTAACTAATGTTTGAATCATAATCGAAGCTCATAATGATCTTGTTACTGCAAGAACAAGATTAAACTTTATTAGTTCAAATTCTTTGCTTGGGTAGTTGTTTATTTTAGTATTTTAATTAGTACTTGACCTTGTTCTCATCTCTAAGATTATTTTATTAATAAGGAACAAATCTTTATTGTACTCTTTTTTTTTGTTGCTTGTAATATGCAATGAATAGTTATTAACTCCTAAATTTCATTGTTTCCCACGGATATATATACGCATACACACATTTGGATTCCCATGCATTTACAATTAAAGAAACGATTATGTACTTTATGTACTTTAATGAAGTTAGTACTTCCACCAAAGGGAACTACAATACTTAATAACATTTTTGAAACTAATGATATCAAGATCATGTCATAAATTTAGCAAAGGCATTTTCAATTACACCAATTACAATTATTCTCTCTTTGTTAATGTGTAGGAAATAACCTCCATAATCTCAGGTAAATTTAAATACTGCAAGAAATGCAAGTGCAGAGGAGTGATTAATTTGAACAATTAGACATTAATGCAAATGGAAGCCAATTGTCACTCCTATGTTGTCTAGGGTAAGTAATAAACAAATTTTCAGCTTAATAAAGGACCAAAAAATTTATTCTTTTTTTTCTAAAGTCCTTCAAGCGAAAAAAAAATTCTATGATGTTTATCAATTTGTTTAGTCTATAGCATACATGGACTAGTGATTTCTCTAAAATCATTGCTTTTATCCAAAACGACTGTTAATGGACTCCAATAGAATTATTACTTTTACTAAACAAAGTTTCAAATACACTTACGGCATATAAATATAGCTATTGCTTGTTTAAAGGCAAGAATTAATGAGTTTTGTGTCCTGTACTATGGACTCCTACATAAGCACAACATTACTTAAAATACTGATCTGGCTTTCCTCTTCTGAAGAGTTTTAAATAGCAACACTCAAAATACATAATCAGCAATGATCAAATCAAGTAAAATTTTTCATGGCTGTCAATGTTATAAAAAAAGTTGCAAAACAAACAAGTGAAATACATACATGGCATACAGCTATAGCTAATGTTTATTTAAAGGGATAATTGCAGAAACCTCCCCTGAGGTTTCTGACATTTGCACTGACCTCCCCTGAGGTTACTAATCCTTTGCAAATTCAGTCCAAACGATTAAAATATTGTTTTAGGGAGTGAAATTAGAATTTTTTTACCAAATTTGTCCTTTGTACTACATGTCCAATGAATGACAAAATACTACAAATCAATTAACAATTAATAAACTTTAAGGAGTATAGTTTATAGGCAGATATGCATTACCTATTTAAAGTACCGGCTCTTTATGGGTATTTTACTTTCAAACATTTAATTTAATACAAATATTTACGCTCAAATACATATTTGTATTTACTTTCAAATATTTAATTTTTGTTAAATACAAAAACTACCAATCTCTCTTCCGTAAAAATATTAATATAACACGTTTTTAATTTTAGTTACAAACATTTATGTATTTAACATAAATTAAATGATTCAGAATAAAATACCCATAAAAAGCCAATACTTTACTCATGTAATGGATGAAAGCTATAAAGAATTAATACTTTATGGGTCATTTTTTTTTAAAAAAAATATTTAATTTATATTAAATAAATAGCCTACCGATTTCCTTTTTGCAAGAATATTACTGTAACACTTTTTGAATTTTACTAACAAACATTGATATATTTATCATAAATTAAATGTTTGAAAGTAAAATATCCGTAAAAAGCAGGTACTTTAAATGAGTAATGCGTGTTTGCCTATAAAGAGTCGGTAATTATTTAAAGTACCAGTTCTTTAAGGGTAGTTTACTTTCAAACATTTAATTTAATACAAATATTTATACTCAAATACAGATTTGTATTTATTTTCAAATATTTAATTTTTGTTAAATACAAAACCTATCAATCTCTCTTCCGTAAAAATATTAATATAACCCTATTTCAATTTTAGTTACAAACATTTATGTATTTAACATAAATTAAATGATTCAGAATAAAATGCACATAAAGAGCGAATACTTTACTCATGTAATGGATGAAAATCATAAAAAATTAATACTTTATGGGCCATTTATTTTTTTAAAAAAAAATATTTAATTTATATTAAATAAATAACCTATCGATTTCCTTTTTGCAAGAATATTACTATAACAATTTTTGAATTTTACTTACAAATATTGATATATTTATCATAAATTAAATATTTGAAAGTAAAATACTCGTAAAGAGCTGGTACTTTAAATGAGTAATGCGTGTTTGCCCATAAATTTTACTCCTTAAAATTTATTAATTGTTAATTGATTTATAGTACTTTGTCATTCATTGGATATGTAGTACAAAGGGCAAATCTGGTACAAAATTCTAATTTCACTCCCTAAAATAATATTTTAATCGTTTGGACTAAATTTGCAAAGGATTAGTAACCTCAGGGGAGGTCAGTGTAATTTTTCAAACCACAGGGGAGGTCAGTGCAAATGTCAGAAACCTCAGAGGAGGTTTCTGCAATTATCCCTTATTTAAATGCAAGAAATTATGAATTTTGTGTCCTGTAAAATGGACTCATAACCACAACATAACATCAATTACCTAATCATTTTTTTCCCTTTTTTGAAAAGTTATAGGTGGCAATACTTAAAGTACATAATCAGCAAAATTCAAATTGAGTAAAATCATATGGTTATCAGTGTCTAAAAAAAATTAAAAAATATAACAAAGGAAATACCAAAACAAACAGGTGACATCACTCTTAACAAATCCCAACATCATGATGACTAAGAAAACCTTTAAATCGAATTAACCAATGTCACAATGGATCTTTGTTAAAGATAAAAGTGTAAAACTTGGAATTTATTCAACATTAAGTCAAACCCCCCAAGTCAAAATTTGGACATAAATAAGACCCCCTGAATTCAAACCAAGTAACCCCCAAAATTCCACGAATATATGCAATATATCGCGTGATTTTCAATTAAGTTAAAAAAAAGCCGACCGTTGGAAACCTCTTTTCACTTTCCTAATTTTCTACTATATCCCATATCTGAAAAATTTCTCACATTGTACTCCTCCAACTAATCACCATATATAGCTTTGCACCAGAAGTTCCACTCTCTCAGTCAGCGCGTTACTCTTCTGAAATGCAGCATAGCCCAATCGGCCTAGCCTAGCAACACTCCCTCTCGCTAACGTGAGTGAAAATTCAGGGTTATTGCATCATTAATTACTGTATGTTTTTTTAAGCCTTCGTAGGTTATGAGTTCAAACAAGACGTGCTTGCTTATGCTCAACCCAAAAAAAAAAGGTTCTTAATCATTGTAGATGTGATTTTAAATAGTAACTCATGTTTAACCTTTTACAAATTTCTCAAGAACCATATGTATAATTTAATTTCGTTGGAGGTGAAGTCTTATTTTAATTTCGTTGGTGATTAAGTAAACTTCTCTAGTCTTGATAGTTTAAAATTTATTTTACATTTGACATTTGGGCACCTTCTTATATTTGATAAAATTTTTCTTGTTTAGTAGATTTACTAAAATGATTAAATTTGATGAGTTATTTTTTTTATATGAATTTCTACTTATTCGAGCTTGATTGATTTGTGTTAAATGAGTTGACTTCAAATTTGAGATTTTTTTAAATTATCGACACAAGCTCATACATAATTTTACACTCGTTATATAAATAAGTTAAATTCAAACCTAATTTTCAATAAACCAAACATCCTCAAACTGCAAATACTTAGCACAGCCTGTTCATAACTGAATTGGTATATCATATAACTGATCAAGCTTTT
Source organism: Coffea eugenioides (assembly GCF_003713205.1). Lineage (NCBI taxonomy): Eukaryota > Viridiplantae > Streptophyta > Magnoliopsida > Gentianales > Rubiaceae > Coffea > Coffea eugenioides. The sequence continues at coordinate 14,458,135 of NC_040036.1, forward strand.
AAATTTCATATCTTTATGATAGCTTGTGCTCCTAGTTAACGGATTTTAGTAGCATAACAGTAACTTTAAAAGTTACAATCATTTACAAAACTTCTTCAGTCGTTATTACTTCTATTATTTGAGATTTTAAATACTCGCGTAAATGTCTAAAAAAATCATGGTGAAAATATCTAAAACATAAAGATAAAGATAACAAGATAGGATAACAAGATAAAGGTAATATGATTTCAGAAGTAACCAAAAGTAATCTATTATGACTTTCAAAATTGTGACGTCTATCACAATCCTATTTGGTTCTCTAGCTGAAAAACAGGTGAACTTGAAAGAACACTGGGGCGCGTGAACAAGTTAAAATCTGATTCCAGTTTTTAAAACTGCCAAGTCCATTTTGTTTTTGCCCTTTTCAAACTGGATCCAAGGAAAGAAGACCGTTCCTCGATTTTGCTGCCTCAATTACATTCACAAAATCTCTCTTAAAGACTAGGATTATATCCTACACTACAGGCTAGTGCTACAGCCCAGTTTAGTGACTTCAGTCTTCTTCTCTCAGTTTTGAGTTTTGACTGACCTCCTGGCTTCCTTCTCCATCACTACCGCCCCATCAGAATATTACCATTTACTTCCAATACCAACCATTGGCTTCTTCTTCATACAGCCTTTCAATCTTCTGGCAAAAGAGAAAGTGACCCATTTGGAGTTTTAGTCATGTCTTTATCTTTCCTTAACTTCAAACCAGATAGCATTGGCAAAAATTGAGAGATTACCATTTCACTGAGAGATAAGGGAAAAGAAAGAGAGGTCTGGGGCTGATCTGGGCTTCTCAAGAAACAGGCAAACAACAATGGTTGCTGGAAAAGTGAAAGTCGCCATGGGATTACAAAAATCACCACTCATAACTCCAAAGCCAAAACCCTCTTCAGAGTCATCCCCAAAACCAGCATTTTCCTCATCAGCCAGTTCTGGAAAGCAACAGCCGTCAAACCAAAAAGGACCTGGTTTTTCGCGTTCATTTGGAGCTTATTTCCCCCGCTCGTCCGCCCAAGTCCAGCCTCGCCCGCCAGATGTGGCCGAGCTCCTTCGATTAGTGGAAGAGCTAAGGGAAAGGGAGTCCCGGTTGAAAACAGAACTGCTGGAGCAAAAACTCTTGAGAGAGTCTATCGCCATTCTCCCGGTTCTGGAAAGTCAAATCTCTAACAAAGACGTGGAAATCGAAAAATCCAAGAGGAAGATCGAATGCTTAGAGGATGAAAACGAAAGATTACGCCAAGAAGTCGAGGTTTTACACATGGAAATTTCCAAGCAAAATTGTAGATACGAAGAAAAGATAAAATGTTTGGAATCACAAGTTTCAGAGCTGAAGAAGTCCAATGAAGAACTCGCAACCGCCGCTTCATCGTCACAAAAACAAGTCGATTTTCTTATCAAGTCGAAGAGTTTTAGGAAAAGTTTGAGCATACAAACAAATGGTCAAGTGAATGCTCAAGCTACAGTTGATAGTAGTAATAATGGTGCTTTAAATTTGAAATCTGAATACGAGACAAAAAAGGAGGATAGCACATTAGGACTGGTTGAGAACGAAAAACCAAGGCATGGTCGTCGCAACTCTGATGAAATAGTAGATTCTTCAGAAAATTTAATGGGTTTAAAATCCCGCGCTCCCCGGGTTCCTAAACCGCCTCCACGGCCGTCGTCTTCGCTTCTTTCATCGTGTTCATCTTCATCATCTGCTTCACTGCGTTCTTCATTATCTTCACCTTCATACGGGTGGTTATCTGATTCAGCAGAACGGGCATTGGCAGAAATATCTAATATTCCTCCACCGCCGCCACCTCCACCAGCCCCCCCAGCAGCAGCAGCAGTAAAACAAGCAATAGCTCCACCACCACCACCTCCTCCTCCTCCACCGCCGCCTTCACGGCATTCCAAGGCGGCTCCGCCACCACCTCCTCCCCCTCCTCCGCCAAGAGGGTTGAAGCCTGTGCCGGCTAAGGTGAGGAGGGTGCCCGAGGTGGTGGAGTTTTATCATTCCCTTATGAGAAGGGATTCGCGGCGGGATACTGGCTGCGGAGCAGGTGGCGCAGCCGAGGTTCCTGCGGCGGGTGCGATGGCAAAGGATATGATAGGAGAGATTGAGAACCGGTCTACTCATTTACTAGCTGTAAGTTTCATTTTTCTTTTTTTTCTCCCGAGCCCAATTATCTTTGTCTGAGTCTATTTACTATTTTGCCACTGGGTTTTGGTCCTTTGAGACACTCTGTCATCGAAAGCTGACCAGTCCCTAGTGTCTTTTTGCTTTTGCTAGACCCCTATCTGCACTTTTTGTTGGTTTTTCCTTTGTTTTCTATACAGGATAAGACAGCCTATGGATTCGAAAAATCCAATTTGGTTTTCGATGCTAAGGTTGTCATCTTAATGCCAGCATGTGGGCAATTATGACAATTCAATGCCAAGAACTTCTTCGAAACTAAAGTTATATACTCAATGCAGAAGAACAACGGTTCTTGAAATTTTTAGTACTTTGTCTGTCGATGGGACTTGGCCCCAGATTTTATTGTTCATAAAATTGGTTACCTCAAATGTGAAAATTTCATGTGTTGTTGCCTACAACTATACCTATATCTTTGCCAAGTACGTGAGAATTATTAGTAAAGGTATGGGAATTTAACATTTGTCACTACTACTGTTTGAAATGTTAAATTGTTGCATCCCATTTGTATTGGGTTAGTTGTTCAGATTATGATGTTTTTGTTATGTGGATAAATTTCAGATTAAGACAGATGTAGAAACACAAGGAGATTTTATCAGGTTCCTAATCAAAGAAGTTGAGAATGCTGCATTTACAGACATTGAGGATGTTGTCCCTTTTGTAAAGTGGCTTGATGATGAGCTATCTTTCCTGGTAACCTTTGTCTTAATCTATAACAACTATTTTTCTTGATCTAGAACAACTATTTAATTTTTTTTTTTTTTTTGGTATCTGCCCACTCAAAATTGAGGTTTTCAATTTTCTTCCTTAGGTTGATGAAAGAGCAGTATTGAAACACTTCAATTGGCCTGAGCAGAAGGCAGATGCATTAAGAGAAGCTGCATTTGGGTATTGTGATCTGAAAAAGCTCGAATCTGAGGCGTCTTCATTTCGTGCTGATCCTAGACACCCTTTTTCTTCGGCTCTCAAGAAAATGCAGGCCTTGTTTGATAAGTAATGCATTTCTCTCACTTACACTCGTTAAACTATCTTTTATTTTCAGTCTCTCATCTTTCTTTACGAGAATAGTTCTACTATAAAATCCCGTAAATTCTTGTTTGGATTGGCGTTTTTTCCAAAAAAAAAAAAAAAAATTTACGTTTTCGGCGAACACATTACATCAAATCACTACATTAATTTTTTCATGAAAAATCATGAAAAATGCAATCCAAACACAACCTAAGGATGATAAGGACACACCAACTATGATGCATGAATTTGTACGTAGGTCTATTATTCTAAGAATGATATAGGTTATTTAATTTCAGACCCTACGTATTTAAATAAGTTTTTCTCATAGTTGTTTAACCTAATTGGTAGTTAGATTTTTCGTTTCTGCATGACTTTTTAAGCGTACCTAGCTAGTAGACGAATATCGTAATTGATTGTTTTCCACCCTACTAAACAAGATGCTTGTTTTCTTGTGCAACAGATTAGAGCATGGTGTCTACACTTTGTCAAGAATGAGGGAATCTGCAACAAACCGATACAAAGGGTTTCATATTCCAATGGAGTGGATGCTAGATACTGGATATGTTAGTCAGGTATAGTTTATTTTTAAATTCAAGTTTGGCCCTCGTAATTGGAGTAAAACTCTTTAAAATTCTGATTAGGAAAACAGCCCAGTTACAAATTCATAATTGCTCACTGATTTTCTGTCCCCTGCTCACATCTGCAAGCAAACTACAATATTGTACACGTACAAAAAAGACAACTATTACTAATAATATAATCATTTATAGGTGGTCCATGCAATAATTGTATGTTTGTTGGTATGATTCAATTGGCAAGAACTCGACCTCGCATTAGAAATATTTGGGTTTTGCCTCCTATGGATTGTCATTTTTCCTCAAAAAATTTTTACATTTTTTATGAGTACATTTTTCAATCACTTTTTTACTTTACATGCATTAAATCGTTTCAACATATTTTTTTATAAAATCTCTAGAAAATAGCAATTCAGACGGACCAGCTCCGTTGATAGACAGTTTGTAGGAACTAGTAAGTAATTGAACCCTTAATCCTCCTAAACCTTACATTATATATATAAAAAAAGTAATAATTACATGTTCATGTTTAGATGTACAACTTTTTATACATGTAAGGCCAATCTGATTTGCCCAAACCAGTGGGACTTCTTGTTATACAAACTAGTACCGAGTACCAAGAGATGGTGAATAAAAAATTGAAAGACTTGGTCTACCAAGAATTATGCCAAAGTATCGATAGGTCTTACTAGATGACAAAGAGAGATAGAAAAATTATCAGCATACCTCAATTACTATGCCCACGCCTGCATGGGCACATGTGAATACTCAGATCTCTAGCATTTTATTTGCTTGTCTGCATTGCTTTTGATGTTTGTTGTAGGTGAGTATATAAAAAGAATCAGATTCTACTTGTTGACCTTTTAATATATATCACTATGGTTTTTTATATTTCCACACTTGTGTTGACCGAAATTCTTTTAATGGGGTGGCCTTAATAATTGCGAGTCTAAAGTGGAAAGGTGTGAAGTTTCCTTCCAATTCTCTTTGGATTTACATAAACCAATATGCATAGGTTTGCATGCAGAGTCATTATTCCTTTCTTCATATGTCTTGTTTAGACAATTAAGACTTTAATGTGTTAATTTAATGTTTATTAAAGAAGACAAATTGGATCTTAAATTCCATATTTTACGTGTATTGTCTATGATGGTTGTTGCAATAGAGATTGATTGACTAGTAATGTAGAAAGGCATTGGAAATAATAATACAATAGAATTAATAAAAAACAAAAGTAAGAGAAAGGATTTTTCCTTCCTTGGGAGCATCATCTTGCATTGTTTACCTAATGCTGCTTTATCGTTTTCTTCCTTTTTGCTTTTTACGCGGGTGGTGGTTGTTACCTTCCATATTTGGGATTGCACAAATTAACCCTCCACTCAAGTTGATGGCTCAGATTCAGATAGATGTGCACAGAGAATCTATTGTACAATAATAATGGTTAGGTGTTTTTGAGCTTCAAATGTTATGTGAATATCCACCTAAATTGTAACATGTAATTGCTACAATTGGTTGGGGTGCTATCCTAATCTGTGTAGACAACCAAAAGCGTAAGTGTTCCAATAACATGAAAACCCCACTTGGGAAATGAATTTACTACCATCAAGAATTATGATGGATGGTCCTCTGAATTAAAGATGGCAAATTTTGGCCATAATCCATTTCAAGAACTGTTTCAATTCCCTCTTGGTTGGGGAATGCCACAAATGAAATAAGAGCTTGTGATTGATAATAATGCATGGGGGCGGGGACATTATTGCAGATAAAGCTGGCATCTGTGAAATTGGCCATGAAGTACATGAAGAGAGTTTCAGCAGAACTTGAGACCGTGGGAGGTGGTCCCGAGGAAGAAGAGCTTATAGTTCAAGGTGTTAGGTTTGCCTTCCGGGTTCACCAGGTAATGTTTGGCTTGCATTCAGTACACGACGATCCCTACCATTTTGGCTTTTCTCCTTCACATGCATATATAAGTCCATATACACACGTATAAAATTGAAACATGCATTTACCTTCGCGAAATTTCCTAAATTAAAACCTTTGCTAGCTGAATGTATGTCTTGCATTTCATGTCAAGATTGACTAATTCACACACCATCAGGGGAGGATAGAGTTGGATGGTAAGGTGAGAAAATCATAGTTATAAAATCTGTTCTAACGTCGAACCAGTCAATCCGGTGAATTGGCCATAAGCCCTCGTTTGCAGTTGTAGTGCATTTACCAAAAAAAAAATAAAATACTTTTAAACACTAAAATACTTCTAGGGTGTTTAGTAACCAATTTTTTTGTAACTTAAATAGCCCAACTCTTGGTAACTTAAAAGCACTTGTGTCAGAAGTGCTTTCTTATAAGTCATTGCAACTCCAAATGGGGCTTAACACACCATCAAAGATATAGTACTACCATATTAATTTGGTAATTTACAAGGGCATTTTAGTAATTAAGCATGGTTATCAGTAATCAAAATGCATGTTTTCATTAGGTAATTTATTTTTGCTACAATGCTTGCCTAATTGATTTTTGGTTATACATTGTTGCAGTTCGCTGGTGGTTTTGATGTGGAGACAATGAGGGCATTTCAAGAGCTGAGGGACAAGGCAAGGTCCTGCCATGTACAATGTCAAAATCAGCAACAACACAAGTTCCCTTGCAGGTCCACAGCTTACTAATAATCTCATCTGTAGCCAACTCAGCTTCAGAAACTGGCTTCCATGACATTTTGGTGTAAAGATACAAGAGGGATAATCACAGATGTGAATATACAATTGCCTGCTGCCATTTTGCACTTAAATATATACATTGATTTATTTTATAATAACCTCAATTGTTTCTCAACTTAAAAGAAGACTTAATTAAACTTGGTGGATGCCAAAATCATCGAGCCCCCACCGTCGTAGATTTGCAAGGGCCAATGTTTGCTCGAGGTTTTCGAATCCAATTCAATCGATGATTTGTCATAGTTCTAATCTTGAATAAAAAGACTGATGAGGGATCATAATCTTGCACTTGCTGGTTTCAAGACTAATGACAGATCAAAATCTCGACTCTTAATCTTTATCATATGTCAATTGCTAATTAATATTTTACATAGAGAAACAGAAAAAATCAATAAGGTTGTGGATCAGCAAACGTTCCAATGCATGAGGTATGACATCTGGAGAAGTATCCGATGTTGAGTTGCCATCCTAAAAGTCACTGGTCCAGCCAAACAAAAGGGGCTTTCTTTTTTAGGCCTAGGGTGCATTTTGAGTTGCGGTAGTTTATTGAAAAATATTTCTCTAGTAGGATTTTTAATAAAAGTACTTATTAACTGTTTAAATACTTTTAAATATATTATTTGAAGACATAATTCAACAAATACTTATTGTATTGAATAGTGTGTAATTTGAAAATTTTAAAAAGTGTTTATCTTTGTATTTGATTCATAATATAGGATAAAATGATTAAATTTGATATTTTATTTTTTAAAATCACAAAAGCTACTCTAAAAGCATCAACTTTGAGATTTTGCTAAAAATGCTTTTAGCACCAAAAACTCTACTTCTGATTTTATGGGATGATGTTCACCAAACACTTTAAAAGTGCTTTTAACACCTAAAAGTACTTTTTTACTAAAAGCATTGCAATCCCAAACGGGGCCCTAGTTTGGAGTTGCGGTGCTTTCTGTTAAAATAGTGCTTTTAGAAGATAAAAGCACTTTTAACATGTTTGATCAACATCATTCCTAGAATTTAGGAGTAGAGTTTTTGGCCATTAAAGTTCTTTTAGCATAAGCTCAAAATTATTGATTTTAGAGCAACTTTTATGTTTAAAAATATAAAAAATTAACTTAACAAATTTATTATAAATTTTGAACTAAATGAAGAGATAAATATATTTTAGAAATTCAAAATCACCTATTATCAAATAGAAAAAGTACTTATGCAAGTACGTACCTACATAATATGATTAACTACTTAATTAGTACTTTGATAAAAAGTTCTATTAATTAATATGCTTCCTGATAAACCATGCAACTCCAAACATACCCTTAATAAGAATTGGCATGATTTTCTTCCCTTGCGTAAGCATTTACTCGAAGAGAAAACTGCATTTGGAAGTAAGTTTGGAGCATGTCCCGGCCTGGTGCTAAATTGAAGTGGGCCGGATGTTCTCGTGTTCGCCATCAAATTTCTCAATTGTAGTGAACACAACCCCTTCAGACATTTGGGCCGGCTGTGCTCATCGAAGGTTTTGAATTGGGTTTCGTGTCTTCCTCCTCCATGAGTGGTTACATAGGAGATTATTCTAAGAGAAATATTAGGAATAAGACGTTATAATATAATGATATGATATATGTGAAATAAAAACGTGATTCGTAATAAAAAAGATTGCTTAGAAAATATATTTAAGATGCAAATAAAATGATATTTGCAAAAAATTGGATATCCAAACACAATACTTCAAGTGTCAACCTGATTGATAGAGATATTAATTAAGTAACCGTGAGATCCCTAATTCCATCCTCATACCTTCCATAATCTTCGTTTCCTTTGCAAGACTTAGAACCATCCTTGAACAAATGTCAAAAAAATAAAAAGTACAAAAATATTTTAATAAGGGTTCTTCAATGTTTCAAGACCTAACTCAACTAATATGGGATATTAGTTTCTTGGTTAAGTAAGAAAGCTTCCACGTAAACAAAATATTATAGAAATACCTTTTCCTTTTGATATTCAATGGGAAGGAGAAAAGATAGACATTATGTAAATTTTGGTGACACTAAACTGTTTGAATTGTACATTTGGACTTTGTGTTAAAAATAGCACTCCTAATAATTCTTTGAGATGTAATGTATGTTAAGTAAAAGATGAATTAAAAATTTATGAAAAAAATATTCATTTAAAAACTCAAAATTATTCATGAAACTAACAATTCAACTCTTGTAATTTGTGTTTGATAGTGGTTAATTTTATAAAGAAAACATCTCATAAATTTGTAAAGAAAACATTGGTGAATTATAAAGAAAGAAAATCCAACCAAAAAAAAAAAGAAAATTGCAATTCAACTGCGTTTGTATTGAAAATTTTGACAAAAAATTTGAAATCCTCCCAAATCTTTCTAATTGTTTATTTAAGAAGACATTTAAATTTATAAATCACAAATTACTGTCAGGTTCAAAACGTGTTTTGATTTTTGATAATGGATGAATTATAAATTTAAATAGCTTTTAAGCAATATTTATGTGGATTTCCTTGGTCAAATTCCTCGATCCAATCGAATTTATTTCTAATATTTATATGCCTTTATCTCTATCCTATCACATATATGCAACTTATGTGGGAAAAAAAATTATAAAGGTAATAAATTTTAAAATTAGATTATTTGGGTATATGTTTCAAACGAAAAGTTATTTTGACAATAAACTCCAGCTATTAGTGCCCAATGGAAGCAAGATTAAGAAACTAAGAAACAAAAAGATGATTGCTTCTTCTTCTTTCACTGCCACCTCCACTGCTAAACTTCTTCATTCTTCTTCTGCAACCCGCAATTCTAACCCTTTTCTTGGATTCACACACAAGACGCCTACCAAACAGTCCTCTTCTCCGCCTCGCCGTGTCCTCCACCTGGTTCTCACGGCTTCAATTTCAAGAGCATCACCACCAGCAGCTCCACCACCATCGCAACCCAAAACAAGCATGGCTAGTGAAACTGTTCCCTCCCCTTCAATGAAGCTGTTGTTCGTTGAAATGGGTGTTGGATATGATCAACATGGGTACTTTCTATTCTTTTTCAATCCCCTTACCACCTTTTTGTTTCGATATTCAATCTTTTTCGATATCTGAGTTTTTTTTGAAGTGTTAAAGAAATTGGGAAGTGGATATATAGAATAACTGTGGTTCTCCATACGTTGTCATGTGGAATTGATACTTTCTTGGGAGTCGTATGTGTATAGGAAATTGATGGAGAAGGAGAGGGAAGAGTGAAAAATGAGTGAGGGAATATGGGGAGAAAAAGAATAAAGAGTCAAATAAGAGGAAGAAGAGAGAGAGCAGAAACAGGAAAGGAAGAAGAAAGCGATCTCTGAGAGATTTGACTTTAAAGTCGACCTCTATGACATTAAAACTTTAGGGTGGATTTTTCACAAATTTTCCTGGTTTGGGAATAACAAATTAAAACTAGAAATAATATATTGTTTTCAAAATTTCAACACAAGTTTCAAAATTCAAGTATATAGCCCATTGCATAAAAGCGGGATTTTGGATGTAGTTTTAGCTGAAAATAGAGAATGGAAAGGTAAGACGTAGCTTGCTAGTGATTTCTTAAGGATACAAAGAGATGGGACTTTGGCCTGAGCCCTATTATACAGAGCAGTTTGTTTGCTGTATGTTTTTTCGTTAAAACAAAAAAAGGATCTTGGATTAAGCATATTGGAAATGAGTGAATGAACAGGCAGGTCAATAGTTTAGATGAATTTCTTGGATTTTGGACTGGACCATATGATATGCAGTAATAAGCTAATGTGCATGTTGGTTTGAGTAGAATGGGATTTTGGACTGAATCCAGTTTAAACAAATGGATGAACAGGCAAGATATTACTTCAGCTGCCATGCGAGCTTGTAGGGATGCTATCTCTTCCAACTCCATTCCTGCCTTCAGGAGAGGTAATTGTCACCTTGTTATTATTAACTAAAGTGTTAATCTGTTCATAAGTTTCTGATGATTTATTCATCTATTATTATGTATGGAAGCAATATATGCAACTATCTGAAAATTACAAGGTCATATGTGAACACTTTTTGTTGTGCTTATTGATCGAGGAATAATTGTTGGTTTTCATTGCTCCAACATAATTTATGAATTCACATGTGGGGTTGGATTTACTGCTTCATTATTCTGAAAGAATGTATGCCTGATTACCCCAGTATGCTAGCAATTCAAGTAGAACATCTTTGAACTTAGAAAGAAACATAACTAGAATACTTCCCCTACCTTTTCTTGAGTGTCTTTGCGATTTGGAGATTGAGGCTTGTTGCTGCAGGGACTAAGATATGAATGAGGGTCCTCTGGCCATTTATTCTTTAACTCAAAGCCAATGTTTATGATAATTGTTAGCCAGAGGGACTGCCTATATTTGTTTCTGGCTTTTAATCTTGGATGCTATGCATCCTATAACATTTTAAGATGAAATATTCTTATCTGAATCTGGAATTTTAGTCTGCTTGCTACCAAATTGCAGAGTCCACTCAGACTCTGAGCAGATAGAAGTTTTTCATTGGAATAACTAGGGTGAAAAAGTTTCAAGAGTCAAACATTTCTTAGAAGATGCCTTCTGCCTTTCTCACTGAACTGAACACTGTAGCTTCCCTTTTTCTCTGGACAACTAGGATATTATTACCTATCAATGCCCAATTTAAGACCATCAATTGCCAAACTTGTTTTCATGCTCGCTTTCTGTTTCCTATCCTCACCCCCAGTGCTGTTTGTCCTCTTTTGATAAGCAAGCTTGGGTTTCAAGGTACCTTTTAACTGCTTCAAAAACGATAGTGTCTTTTATTTAGATACCATGAGTAACAAGCACATATTCAGTTGTACTGTGATTTCTATTGCTCGGCTTTCTTCGTGATTTATGCATTGATTATAATAGTATTCTTATCATAAACAGCTGACTTAACCATGCATTCCTTCTTTACCACGATTAGATATCTTGATGGCGCTGCACATTCCTTGTGTAATGTGTTGAAAGACTAGAAAGGTCAGGATTCATTGGCTGAACCTCCATTTTTGTTTGAAAGAAGAAACAAGGTATAGACAAAAGGAAAGAGAATAGAACATCAAAGCAGTAGCTCAGATGTTCCGTGCAGGTTTTTGAATTCTGAAATCTATGTTGGTGTTTTTCAAATCTTTGGTTCCTCAATTGTCTTGGTTGTACAATTGGGTTTTTCTAGTTGCTGCCAATTAGAATGAGTAATTGAAACATGTATTTGAACCCTTTGTTGTTTTTAAAGTTAAGCAGAACATTTGATTCAGCTTTTGTCATAGCTTTGCGTGTGCAAATCTTGAGATGCAAACCATTTTGCGGCAACCTTGTGCTTGCACGGATACCTTTCTATATTTATCTGTTTATAAAGAAAAATTCCTATATTTGATTCTCTTCTCTCTCTCAAATTTGAAGCTTGCGCTCTTTGATTATTAACTTTAGAAACTGTTGGTATCTATTTCTGCCAGCCAGAAGCTCTATGCTGAGCCATATTAAGAATATTCAAAGAGAAAAAATTAACAATGTGAAGAAAATGTAATTCTGCATTTATGACAACAAGGAAATGCACTTCAAATATTTTAGTTGCAAACGGTTTGCTTTGTCTAGGTCAAACTATGGCTTGTTTTTTTGTCCTAATTTGGATATTCTGTTGTTGGTCTTGTTTTAGTGCGGCATTATGTTGTCATTTGTAAGCCTTTAAATTGAATGTTTATTGTTGTAAGTAGTAGCTTATGTAGTAGAATGCTTTGCTTATTGCAGGTTCTATACCTGGTGTTACATTTAATGAGATGAAACTACAGATCAAATTGGGAGTTCCTCGACCTCTCCAGAATTCCCTGGAAATTGAGAAAGTCAAGTCTGTTTTCCCTTAGTGAGTATAATGCACTCTTTTCAGTACTGTGTATAAACCCAACCTTCTGATTCTCAAATACGTATTGGAGCTTAGCATAATTTCTCTATGAAGTTTGCATCAGATTCTTATCGCTGAGGTACTGTCATGTTGTCCATTTCTGTCTTAGGTTATTCTTAACTTGTAATTAAGATATCCTAGATAAATCCCATTATATGTCAATTTTGCTGATATATCAAGCTGTGTGTCTATTGTTCTTCTTGTTGTATGGCATTCTCTTATAGTTTTTAGTAACAATGATGCATAATTAACAAAAGTATTACCATCTTTTCAAAGAAAAAGTTCTTTTTGTCCTGGAGTTTTCTCAAGAATACAGGGTCTTATATAGAAGCTTCTTTCTATTTCCCAACTTTTCGGTAACTCTGAAAGTGTTAGATTTCATGTTGTTACTTTTCTTCTTTCTCCTTATTGTTGTTACTGGGGGTTGGTTTTCAGCTCGAGAAGGACAGTAGGTGGGGGGAAGGGGAACTGGGAGAAAATTCAACCTTTTCTTTTAATTGCCTCAAAAAATGTTCTTTCTCTGTGACTCATGGCTGTCTTTTTGTCTCTTTGACAGTGGAAGAATCTTGAGTGTTGAAGTCGTGGATGGTGGGTTGATATGCTCAAGTGGTGTGCACGTAGAAGAAATGGGTGATAAGAATGATGACTGCTACATTGTGAATGCTGCTGTTTACGTTGGCTATTGAGTTGTTTTCGTGACTGTCTAAAGATGTCAGCTTTATCCCTTTGTCCTCATTACCAAGTATATCACTTTCACCTTGATGGCTTACCAGAACTGCGTAGGATAGATGGTTCTTTTTCCAGATAATGTAATAGGCACAAAATGATTCAAAATAGTGGATTTGTTTGTTTTTTCTTGCTGACTCACACAGAGATGTGTGTGGACAAACACGACATGTCTGTCTTGCTTAGATATGCTAATATGCCTTTGTTTGTTGTGGTTGTGTTGCTTGTCTTTTTATAGACCTTGAGATGTTTGAATTTTACCACATGTTGTCTGAGATTGATAAATATGCCGATACCAATGATGCTGTTTTTCGTGATGTCTTCTCTGGCATTTTCTGCATGTCAAACTACCGCCACCGCCACCGCTTCCCACCGCCACCGCCACCGCTGCTGCATCCAGCATGACAAAAACAGCATTTCTTGCTGCTATGATCTGCCGTTCCCGCTACCGCCACCACATCCAGCATGACAAAAATAGTATTCTTTGCTGACTTGTTGCTATGATCCGCCGATCCCAATGCATGCTAAAAGCAAGACTTGAGGGAGTAAGGACAAAGCAATTGCCTTTTGAGTAAACTTGTGGAGTTACTTTAGATTCTGGGTGTGTGTTTTTATTATCTATTGTTGAAAGAGATAGCAAGGACAAAAGAAGATGAGGATCAGAATTTTCTCATATGCCGACATCATGATTGGGGTCATCTCTACTTGGTTGTTTGCATTTGTGTTACTAACACCGTGAAAGACACTTGATCATGAGGTGTATACAGGATTAAGTTTTTGTACTCTCTTTTGTCTCTCCTTTTCCGGTTGAGACAAAGATTTCTCTTTGCCAAAGTCCGCCAATTGGTTACCTTTGCACGTCCTGTGCCTTTATCTTTGCTTTTCTTTTCTCGTTTGGTAGTAGAATTTGAACTATAATTATGAGGGGCCTAACGAATTACTCATATCTTTGACTGACTTTACATGGTAAATGAAATGTCAGTAGTTGAGAGGTTGTGTTGGTGCATGCTATACTGAGACCCTATCTTGAGACAGAGCCCATTTTTCTTCTCTGGTTTTCACTCTCTGCAGCATGCATCCACCTACCGTATTGCTGGTAATGAAGAATCTGTTGTTTAATTGAATTGCCGAGCAACTTGGCTTTGTAAAAAAGGAATGTTGTTGTTCACTTGAGACATGGACTAAGAACAGAATAGAAGTGCAAATAACAAATAGACTGCATTCTTGGCTATACTTGTACAAGTATTCAAGCATGAGTTGATTCCTAACGGAAGCAACCTTCTGTATGTTTACATTGGTAATTCCAAAAGCTTGATTTTCTCTGTCTTATTCCTTTCGACGTAGATTTAATGATAGGACAAGTAAATCTGCAGCCTTAATGTTTCTACGTAGATTTAAAGGTCATGCAGATCATTCCTACGAGCTAAAGTAAAGCATAGAGGAGCTGGTTCCAAGTATCAGGCACCCCAGGAAGGCACCAATGGCTGCAATCATTACCCGATTTCGAACCACCGTAACCCGACGGATGAGCATCTTTTCTCAGTTGTGAGAGTGTTGTAATATCAAGCAGCACAACTGGTTTCTGCATGCTACTTAGGGTCTTTTTAACCACGTCCACAGCTGGGGGTAATCCTGCTGGATATCTTGACCCTTGGAGTGGCTCTCTCTCTCCATAGCAACTCTTGGAATCTGAACCCCACTCCTTGCCACTGTTTTACAGTAAAAAGAAAGTAGACTTAGTTTCCAGAGATGGATTTTTCTAGCCGGAGGTTCATCTGTTACTTACTCGTAATGTGAGGGAGAGATCCCCTGGAAAAAGACCTTGGTTTTAGAAGAGTCGACATTCTGATTAACCCATTGTGCCCAAGTAGACAAACCTTTGGAAAATGCCACTAGACGGTCCATATCTTTCGAGACAGTGGAACCATCTTGCACATAATCCCATCTGCAAAAAGCACAAAATATGCTAATCATATGAAAAAGTACATCTTTCTTTCTTTTCTGACCAAAAGAGGATTCCCCCCTGAACTCATCTACATGAATTGATAGTTTTAAGGGAAAATGGAATAAAAAGGGAATGCCTCAATGTTACAGAAAATGGAATATGTTGATTCTTACGGCTGAGAATCTCCTCTATGAAGCCACCAATGCCAGGTGTTGAAAACCAAAGCATCCATTCCTTTCCATGCATCATTGCCTCGATCAATGGAGTCCAATTTCAGTACCCGGCCAATATTTTCTTGTGCTATATCCACCAAGTATGTTGAATGGTAAAGATAGATGGTTACATCGTAGTCCTACAAGACATTGTCGATAAAATTAGACCAACATTTTAATCAGATGTGCAGTAATTTGTAAGCTATTGGATAAACAACTTGGTAGAGAAGTATCAAGTGCCATGAGAGATGGAATTTTTTTCATAGAATTGAAGAAACATAATCCTTTGTAATGGTGCAAACTGAAGAAAGAGATTACGTAGTAGTCATAATGTTGGCTGTACATTGAATTTATCAAATATAGGAAATGGTAAAACATAACAAAATTGTACCAAATGTTTGTTCCCGACAACTAGTAAAGCCAAACGTTTAGGCTTTAGCAAAGATACGAAAACGCCACCCCGTTTTGGATGTTTCAGAGGAATAATTGACCTCTCCCAAGAAAAACAACAAAAGGGAATAAAAAAAAAAAAAGAATAAAAGAGAACTACCTATAATAATTACCTGAAAAGTCGCATAAGAGAGGATCTCCTTCCTCACAAGATTGGTGTTGGCACTTGGCACCGACGCATGAATCAAACACAGGAAAGATTGCCACTGGTTCAAGCTCAAAGAATCTCCGACAAACATTATCTTCTTCCCTTTCCACCTCTTCAAAAAGTCCAAGCCATCAAACCTTTTGACCCAAAAAAGAGAAAAAAAAAATGTAAACAATCATTGAAAATTTAAAAAAGAAAATTGCATAGAATCTTTAATTCTTGGCTTTGAATACAAGTGAAAAGGGAAGGTGCATTCGATACCTGGGCAAGTTGCAAGAGTCAGGTTTCCAAGCATACTTGAGGTACTGTTGGTCTGGGCGGCCATATTTTTGGCAATCAAATTCATAGTCAATGAAGGAACAGCCTGAGGATTCATAAGGAGGAAAAGAGCTATCCACAACCCATTTTCCTTGGAACAAGTTGCAGCCACCGCCTAGGTGTCGACCTCTGTATCCAGTGACATTATAATGCACTGTCTCAACTGATGATGAGTTTGCATGCTGCACTGCAAATAACACAATAACAGAAGCAAACAACAGTATTGATTGATGAAAAACAACCATGGTTCACAGGTTCTTGTACCAAAAATCCCTCTTGGATTTCGGTACACAAAAGTTCAAAGAAAGAGACGAAATTGTAAAGGCTAACAAGCTGTCCTCTCTATTTTGTATTTTTCTTTTTGGTAATGAGCAAGATGTCCTCTTGACCAGGCAAGGGGGGATATATTTATCTCTGCGTACGATAAGAAACGGACAGGTACATGAGCAATGGTGAGGCTGGGAATTTGGAGGTTTTTGGTTCGGGGTATCAGACGGTCAAGAGGTGGTAGAAGGTGGATTGATTTCTGTATCTCACGCTTACATGAGTTGGGTTTTTTTGGATTGACTCGGAAAGAGTGTTTATTTATGGTAATAGTGTCAATATTGCTTAAATCTCGAATCGGCAATTGCAAATATTGCAAATGTATGTATATATGATTAAATTAATTTCTAAATTGAAGTCATTCATGCAATAGAGTATGCTAGTACCTAGTAGTAAATACAGTTTTATTTGCTTACGAAATAAAAATAGGTAAAGTAAATTACTTTCTAAAAGCTATTCATGCACTCAAATTAGTCGTAAATTTTGTTACCAAAATAGTAGTTCAAGTTACTTGCTTAAATTCATTCATCTATTTTTTTTATTACTAGTGAGAGGTTTCGAATTCAGAACTTCTCACTTATACTCACTCTTTTCGTATTACCCAACCCACCTCTCCTTCCAAGTCATTCATGTACTTATTCTTATTTTGGTTAATTAATTTTACACCCTTATTTTGTTTTAAACTATACTTTATTTCTCACTTTGATCCCTAAGTTAAAATTGGGACGCTTTTTTCCCTGAAATTTTAAATTCAATTTGCTTTAGTCCAACATTAATGAAATATAAAATATTCTAATTTTAGTGCCAAGGATATGGGGAGTAGAAATTGCAATGTCAGTTTTTTTTTTGTGCATTTTGTTAATGATTGGACTAAAGTGGAACGAGTTTAAAACTTCAGAGAGCAAAATTTTTCAGACTAAATTAAAGGATCAAGTGAAAATTGAGGTGTAATTTAAAGGTACAAAATGAAATTAACCCTTCTTCTTTGTCTTTCTTGAAATAGATCATAATTAATCAGGGAAACATAGAACTATGGGAGGCTTGAGGGGGAAGAGGCGGGTTAGTAATTGGTATTTTTCATTATTTCATTTTCTGAGCTACATCTCCCGTACAACTTGGAAATAAAATTCAACGCACAGTCATTAAACAATTAGTCACAGTGGAGGAGTTCAGTATCACGGGTGTAAGTTTTTTTTTTTTTTTTTTTTTCTTTTGGGGATCACGGGTGTAAGTTTGTTAGGGAAATCCGAAACCACTAATGTGGCTTTTTGATTTGACATTTTTTTTTGACACTTGTTGACTCTAATTTCTGGGTTTGAAAATTTAGACCTGTCTCCCTTAATTTATACATTTGTAAGATGCTGCCCCGATAATAAAAAAATTGTACAACACTACTCTCCGTGTTTAAAAAATTAAAAGGGACAAAGTTGTTAATTGAGGAACATTTTTTGCAATCATCACCGTTATTGATGAGATTTTAGTCTAATGATTGAAATTAAAACTCAAGAACTTAGACGTCATAGATTTTAATTTCTCTTTCTTCTCTCTATTTTTTAAATTCCATCTTTTTCCTGCTAAAAACCTTTTTTCTTTGTAAAAAAAAAAAAAAAGGGCCACCGCCTCCAACCTTTACACACACCTCTGCCTCCCTGGCTTCCCATGATACAAACTTTGTGGCTGATCACCTCCATCATCACTTCTCTAATGTCTCTCACTACCTCAAAATCCAAAGCAAGTCTACCCCATCGAACATTCCCACTCCTATGTGATCAAATCTTGTGTGCAACCTATATGATCCTCATTTCCAAAAAAGTTGCCTCCATCTTAAGCCCATCATCATAATTCACCCAAACATACATATCCTGATATTGAATTTTCAATGGCGCATTTTCCTCTGAAGATGATAGTGAATAGAGGAAATCACTGTCACTACAGGACCATGATAGCATAAGCACGTTTGGAATTGGAAGAAACTAATCTGCACACTCCAAGAGGTCATCATTGATCATCCACCCCTTCATGGAATTCAGATGAACCAAACGAACATCAAATGACTGAGAAATGGATGCCTCGATATATTGTTGTCAATGTCTTCTTGTGTCCCTCCATGTGCAAAGTGCAAACGACCTCTAATTAAACTCAATCTTGGCAACTTATTGGTTTTTGCAATAGGACCTGCTGTGGTCCTCCTCTCTTTTAGATGTACATGTATTAGCCGCATTCTAGAGTAGAAGTCACATGATTAAGAAATGGTGGTTGCTCGAGGAGGGTTGAAAATGAGTGGATTCGGTTGTCAAAAAATGAGTGGATTAGAAGGCTCAACACTTTGCTGCTTGATACCTTTAGTTTTGATTTGATTGTCCTCAACAATACTGGATTAATATAGCAAGTGGATCTTGAAGTTTCTTTTGAATAGAAAAAGTAGTCCCGTGACCTTGCGAGCCAAGCAAGGATTTCTTTTTCCTTTTGAGTTATGTGTTAATGACTTGCACGACAAAATTAAGAGTTATAAACTATATGAATTTTAGTACTTTTCTTTTTTGTATTTATATAGATATAACACATATATATATATATCAAAACGAGTTATAGTGTTCATTTGCTGAAGTCAATTGATCGAGCCGCATTATGAAATTCTCATTTTCACTCTTTTCTGGTTTTAATGATGAAGAACTGGATTAGCTCAACTTGCAGTCTCTTTCAAACTATGGTTTCTGCAAGATTGTATCATTCTTGTGTGCTTTGCTTACCAATTTTTGTCCAGTGGAAAATTTATTTAAAAAAAGTCTTTTTCGGTGGATAGTAACATTTGGCCTCCAAATATCTTCTCTTGAGCTCCACCACTTGAATAATGGGTTTAGATAATTCAATTATATTGGACGCTGATTATGACTTCCAAAAAGATTGTCGTAGTTATATACATTTCTTTTGTTTTGATCGTTTCACCCACCTCATGTTAGGTTTTCATGAAAAATGGGTAGCATTTGAGTAATTTGTTTTTGGAATTACACGGAATTAATGTTTACTACACTTTTAGTGGAAAGATTATTTTTTTTAACGTTAGTAAATCAGGATGTACATGCCACATATGTAAAAAAAAAAAAAAAAAAAGGATTTCAAATTTGACTAGAGTTGTATGTCATAAATCTAGGCCATCAATATAAAAAAAAAAACATTAGGGTCACAATATAGGAAAATTTAATCTTTTCACATATTATGGATAACCTCACAAATGTAGTTTTATGTGTAATATTGGGAAGACTTTGGTATTATTATTTATGAAGAAACTAATTTGCCGTGGAATATATTTTGCAGTTTCATACGGATTTTGAGAAAATACTACAGAAAAATTTTGAACCTAAAAAGTAAGTTCTATAATCATGGCAAATAACACTAGATAATTCATCCTATTGTATAGTTTAAGTTCTGTAATTATGGCAAATAACACTAGATAATTCATCCTATTGTATAGTTTATAATTATTTTTTTAGGTCAGTTGGAGGCCGAAGCCAAATTAACATAGTTCTATTATGGATTATACCCATTAAATCTTCAACTAAACTATTATATGTGTGGTGAGTTGAAAGAAGATGCATTCCTTTTTACAAATTGAAACTATGCTTTTTATTACCAGCAAAGGAAATTATGCTTTATTGGAATATCAGCACGTGAATTACCTTCCCGATAAAACGTGGCTTCTAACACATTCCCAGTTTCGGCCAAATCAAATTGTAGTGTTGAGACTCCTCGATTGCATGATCTATTATATGAACACTCATTTGAGAATCCGTTTCAGCTTCCAAATGTCTCGCACCAATTTCGCAAACGAATTCAAGAACTTTCTCAAGGCCCCAATAGTTCATAGTTTTGGGTGGAGTACAGTTGTGTATCAACTCCATATTGCGATCTTAGCTGTAAATACAAGTTGATTTATTAAAGATTGTGCGTTCAAATTTTATCATCGATGTGAAGACTGTATTAATGAACGATCTATAAGAATTTCTGTAAATGATCTATAATTTCAATTTATAAAAATTTCTGTAAACGATCTATAATCCTGCAAGTATGTCCTAATTCGCGGTAATGGCCGAACCATGGCCAAATCCACCTAAATTTTTTTCCAAAAAAAAAAAAAACAGTAATGGGATGTTGGCTGGACCAGAACTGGGCAATGTGGTAGTGTAAGCAGAGAAACATATAATTGGTGGAGAGCATACTGAATCCAAAATGGGCTAAGGTCAAGGTGGTTACTCTAGATAGTGGGCTGTAGGTGGGGCGGAAGGCGGGGGTGGACGCCAACTTGAGCGGCTGGTGGCGCGTGATATATGTGAAAAATGGCATAAAAGAACAATAATTTCAATTGTTACGGCAATGTACAAACCATGTCATGAATTGTGCTCTTTAAAGAAATACACTATTCCCCAAAACAAGCATTTTTGGATAGGATCCATACAGCAATTTCCTATGTGCAATAATGGATCTAAGTGGCACACTTTTTAAGCAAAGAGGTTGGGAGATTCATAGGCAAAAACAATCAAGATTAGTTTGCTTGATTGGTTTACAAGATCACTGCATATATGTATCAGCTGTTAATCAGCCAAGCTTCAGTTGAGTACAGATTAATTTGATCCAAGCTTCAGGCTAGAAAGCCTAGTTTTCTGACTGAGCAAAATAGAAAACAGGACAAGAAAATTTCAGTTTTAAGAAAGTTTGCATATAAATAAGTCATCCGACAATACTTTATGGAAACATCAATCAACAACAATATCAGCAAGCGAATTTTGGGCACATTTGCTGTAGACTTGCTCCTCTGTTTTTTACTCAATTATTTGTTGGTATTCTTGTTTGGCGACAATTATGTGTAATCTTAGTTGTACCATCTGAATAGCCAATATTTTTGCAGTGATTCTAACAAGAAAACAAAAACTGAACCATTAATTCAGATTTTGTTCGCCATAGTTCAGTTTAGCTTTAAACCATGGTTGCATATCAACAAGTCAAAACCTTTTTGATTGCTACATGCCCTCTGTGCGCTCTCTCTCTCCCTCCCTTTTTCTCTCTATCATGTATATTCAGTGGCTTTGCATCAAATATTTTAGCAGAAAAAGGACACAAGCAGATTGGGCAGAAACAGTATGTCGAATTGCCTTGCCAGAATAAAGTACGTGAACTGAATTATGCAATTGCCTTGTCAGAATAATTGTTTCTTGTATGGCGTATGAGTTATAATAGGTTGTGCTTCACGAGTGGACTTGATGCTTCTCTCACGTATTAAGATATTTATTTTTCCTGTTGTGTTTAAGCAACATTGAACCTTGGAGGTAATTTAGAAGTGGAAAAAAGGAGGGCTGATTGAGTACCTTGCCGATATTTATTTTTCCTGTTGTGTTTAAGCAACATTGAACCTTGGAGGTAATCTAGAAGTGGGAAAAAGGAGGGCTGATTGAGTACCTTGCCACTTGCCGTGGCCTTGGGAATTTGTAGGTGCAGGCCAATTGGATTTGTTCAAAGCTGTGTCTGGACATCCGAGTTTATTGGTGCTGATATTCTAGCTGATCAGTGCTTGAGTTGAGATCTATTCTAGACTATGTTTTTCTTTTCTTTTGAATCTGTATATCTAGAGATTGATTGAAGATCGGGATCAACTGTCTTCTTGGCTTGTAATGTATATATTGCCATTTCTGCAATGCTGAGTAGCAGCAGCAGTTGCTACTACACTTGATGATTCATTGCCGTCCAATTCATTGCGTTCTATTTGCAGTAATTACCACCAACTAGACCAATATATATATATATATATATATATATGTATGTATATAAATATAAATTTGGGATGCAGGGAACTCGACTTCTTGTTTTGTTGTTCGTTCCTATTTTGTCACCAGAAGTTGCCATTTGTCCAACTAAAACAAGATTTTTTTGCTTCAATGCAAAGAATTATACTTGAAACATTTGTGTCTTGATAATCAAAAGTGAAATGTTAATCGCATTTCACTTTTTTATAATAACACTCTTACT
Organism: Coffea eugenioides; assembly: GCF_003713205.1. NCBI lineage: Eukaryota > Viridiplantae > Streptophyta > Magnoliopsida > Gentianales > Rubiaceae > Coffea > Coffea eugenioides. The sequence continues at coordinate 14,480,716 of NC_040036.1, forward strand.
ATCATTTTTAATGTAAAGTCTAACAAATGATAACTAAATAATAAAAATAATAATGAGATTGTTGTTACTTGAAAAAAAAAAGGTGTGAAATTTAAGTGCATGCAAGCGGTGGAGCTTGTTTTGCAACATATCAACAAACATATCAGAAAATATTTTCATTGACAAACCAAACACCGGAAAATTATGAAAAAAGGAATTTGGAAAATATTTTCACTTAATAACCAAACATTGGAAAATTATGGGGAAGGAAGTGATTTTCCAAGAAAATGACTTCGATGGAAAATATTTTCCCAACCAAACGGACCCTTGAAGTATTTTCCCAACCAAGGAAAATATTTTCAGTACAACCAAACGGACCCTTGAAGTAACTAAATTTCCGTTGCATGAACCTTTTTCGATACTACGAAGGGCTGGTCAGTGATTAGGTCTACTGCCTTGATGAGCAACCAGCACTTCCGAATTCAAGTTTGTATTGGGTCTGTTTGATAAGATTGAGATCTGAAATTTGAAATCAGAAAATTAAGTGTTGAAAGTGTTTGTTGAATTGATCAAATTATATATGTTTGATAGTTAACTGAATCATAGTGCTGAACTGAAATATCATAAAAATATTTTTTTTAATTTTTTTAAAAAATTACGTTTATTTGTGTATTTAGAGAGAAAGAAAAGCATGTATATAAGTGAGAGAAATAGAAGGCAATGAAATAATTTATATGTGGTGTTTAAATGTGCATATTTATGTAGGAAAGTGTATATTTGCATGCGTGTGTGTGAACAGAAAGAGAAAAATCTGTATTTTGTATTAGAGTATGTATGAGAGCGTGTTATATGTTTGAGAGCTAAAGTATGTGTAGTCAATTCAGAAAATTTAATGAAAAATTTTCGCTAAAAGCTTTGTAAACAAATTAAGCAGTGCTTAATACGTTAAGTAATAATACATTTCTGTTATCAAATATATTGAATTCAAAAAGTTTTAAATGAATTAATATTCAGTATTAAGTAGGGTTATCAAACAAATCCTTAGATTTCACTCTCATAACACTATGAATTACACTACGGAATTGATTGAGTTAGGAAAGTTGGCTCCATGCCTGTGATGACTTGATGATATTCACTTCAACTTTTCGGCATGCGCGCAGGACTCCAATTCCTTAGAGGATTGCCCAAAACTTTAAGCCATGACAAGCATATCTCTTGAAATTGATGAGCTTTAGGACCATAAAAATAGGTAAATTAGCATAATTCCTTTATGCTTTCAAAAATCATAACATGATTCTCTTACAATTTGGACGAAAATGTCAAATCATGACAATCATTTTCTACAACGAAACCAAGTGAAATGTCAGGATTATCGTAATTTAAAAGTAAAAATGATTGAACTAGCAAAAATATATAAATGTAGTATGGAAAAGTAGCTCCATAGTTTAGCACTTTTCGACGTAATCCTCTTATAATTTTTTTTTAAATCTATACATAATCCCTTGTGGTTAATAGCTAATTTTTATAATGACATTGGGGTAATTTTAACATTTATGTCAGGTCTATTATGGAGGAAAATTTTTATCACTTTCACACTTTAGTCCAAACCATAAAGAAATTATGTATAATTTTTTGAAATTATAAGAATTATGCAGAGAAGTGCTAAATCATAGAAGGGGTAAAATGTAATCTACCCTAGAAAAGGAAAGAAAAAAAAAGAAACTGATGACCTTTAGAATAGTATTGCTTGCCTACATATAACCCATGAAGAGTGTGTCCGTCATAAATTAGCTAGACATTGGAAACTTTGAGCACTTGGAGATTAGTTTCAAGGAATCATCTTTTTACCAATGAAATCCAAGCTGCTATTCTTTATGCACGTACGGTCTTTTATTTACGCAACATGTTTATTTCTTCAGTAGTATGAGCCTGATGTTCTTAGATACAACTCTTGGAACAAAACTTGATAACAGAATTACCAGTTACTGATTTCTACCAACTGGACTTTCCAAGTAAGGTCCCCTCTCAATAGTGTTTATAAAGATTAAGTAGCCAATGTAGGTCATAAAAACTGAACCTAAAATATGGATTTAAGCACTGAATCAAAATATTGCACAGAAATGATAAGTTTATCTTCAAAAAAAAAAAAAATCTTCATTTTTATTTTGAAAGGAACAAAAAGCATGTATGTGAGAGAAGATATAATGAAACAATTTAGAGGCAGTACTTTCTTTAATTTTTCTTTTTTTTTTTTTGGCATTAGTTAACCATAGTATCATCTTAATCCAGTAAATAATTCTATAAAATTTAATCGGTTAATAGTATAGTTTAACAGTTTTTAGAATGTAAAACTACACATTTTTTCCAAAAATTAAGCCTGGCTCAAATCCCCTGATCAATAAATGGGTACAGATAGAGCCTCGCAAATGTCATTTTGAGAGTGGGCTTGGTGGACAATTGCGAGTTTTCCTTCTGCCCAAGCTCGACTTGTGGAAACCTAGATCATTGGGCCAATTGATTGGGCTAAATTGACAGGCCTACGTGTATCCATCTAAATTTGCCTTTGAGAAGACCTTAGTGTTTGTTACCATTTCATGGGCTCGTAATCACGAATTCGGTTAAGAAATTTTCATTTCTTTTAAATTTTTTTTTTTTTTACAAGACTTAACCATTGAAACTTTTGATTTTCAACAAGGTAGCCATTAAATTAGTAATGTCCAAAATTTTGAAAGCAAGCAAAGAGTGTTAAATTTTCTCTCTTCATCAAGAATAAGCTTATAGCAACATGTGTTGTTGTGAGTGATGATTTATAACACCATTTATTATTAGTTATAACATAATACATATAGTATATTGTTTATATACAAATTTTGGAAATTCAACTAATAATCAGTAATTGAGGAATCGAAGATCAATACTCATCATCAAATTATTTTACCAAACTTGTAAGATTGGATATTAATCAATTTTACTATCTAATCTAAATTGAATCAGTCGCGTTTTCGATTTGACTGTGATATAAACACGCCTACTCATTATTGAGTGTATCAAAGGTTAGAATTAGGAGGGAGTTGGACGAAAGGGCATCAAAAAACTACTCTTTTAACTTTGGAAACTCCTTTATTTAATTTAGAGGCCAAATTGACATCTTTGCAAATTATGGAGGGCCACACGACTCTTAACTCTCGAAATTGTGTATTTTCACTATTGGTTAGACGGGGAAAAAACACTCCTTATTCTGCAGCCAAAGGCGATAAGGTGGGAGAATTCAGCAGAACAACAGAACCCAAGAAAAAACCAGCGGGAAGGTAGGAGTAAGAAATAGGGAGATTGTACTACTGAAGCAGGGACAGGGAGGGCAAAAGGAAGAAAATGGCTTGCATTTCAATGGCCACAATGTTGTCTTGTAGAACCAATTTTACTGTCCCTTCAGCTTCATTATCTATTCTCACTGGTCCAAAAACAACTTCTCATGGGTCTCTCAAATTTGCAGCCAAGGCCAAGGCTGCCACTTCGCGTTCTTCTGGGCTGCTTCACTGCTCCTTTTTAGCCCCTTCCTCTTCACTCTCCTTTTCTTCCAACTCTGCCTTTTCAGGTAATGTAAATTCTTGGTTTTCTTTTTGGTTTTGAATGTTGATGTTTGATCAATCTGAATTGCTGGGCTATATAAAGATTGAAGCTTTTTTGTTGGGCTGCTTCTTGGTACCTAGCTTTAAGCGTTTTGGTTTACGGTAAATGGTGGATTCTAGACTTTTATTTTGTATTTCTTTCTAAAAAATTTACTTTTTCTTTTTCCTCTTTTAAGAAGGATAAGGATGGGGAGGAAGAAGCTCGGACTTAGGAGGGCATTGAGGCTGGAGACTTTAAGAGTAGAATCTTCTCATTCTTAGACAAGAATTAAGGACCTTTATCCACTTATTCTAGAAAATGGACTTGTATTCCTTATTAAGGGCTGCTTCTTTTGAATTTATTGAGTATTCATAGACATTGGCTTAGTCAATTCTTGGGATGAAATGAAATTTGTAGTATGGTTTTTGGAAATTGATAATTTATTGAGGGGAGAAAAGCTGCAAGTTTGACAAAGCTGGGCAAAATTCCCATTTATTTGCTTCAATTCCCAATCCTCCCCACTTTCACTCCAAAAGAGAGAGAAAAAGAAAAAGAAAAGTAGAAGTGGAAAGCAATGAAAGAAGACTATCTTTTCAATTGTTCATGAAAAATTTGAGGCTTTTTTTTGTCCATTTTGCTGGTCATTCCTTTTTTTTTTTTTTAATGTTTGAAGTGTTCTCTGATTGTAATACATGTCAAATTTCAAATTTTCAACACATTAAAAAGAAAAGTTAAATCAATGGGGATTGGAGAATTATGGTAAAATGGATACGAGTATGCCAAATATAGTTCATACAGAGTTAGATACCCATGTGGATAGCAGACTTTTGAATTATGTCACTCACTTCCTTATTGTTTGTGTGTTTTATGGTGGTTTTCCCTGATTGAAAAGCTATAGCTTTTAACTGCTGATTTCATCATGTGTTTTGAAGGTTTACATGTCTCTAAGTGGTGCTGGAGCTTATGTGATTGGCATTTCCACTATTACTTAATTTCCTTTCAATTTGATAAGTGAATGCTGATGGATTGTTGGTTTCTTTACTGGCACTAACATCTCTTAAAAAATTTCAGGTTTGTCATTGGGATGGGACTTGCATTCTAATGGTGCAGCAAAGATAGTGAAAAGGCGCGGTTTGGTTGTGCAGGCTAAAAAATATGCTCTTTGTCAAACAAAGAGGAATAGGTCAAGGAAGTCTTTGGCTAGAACTCATGGCTTTCGGAAGCGTATGAGCACCACAAGTGGAAGAGCAATTATCAGGCGACGTCGTGCCAAGGGTCGATGGGACCTCTGCCCAAAGTCCAATCCAAGCAGTGGAAAACGTGCCTAAATATTGACTGTTCAATCAATTTTCTGTAGGTGCGGAAAAGTAATGTCTACTATTAGTGATTTATACTCATGCTTCACCATTTCATGTGGGAAATTGGTTTTGTACGAGATATATGGTATGTTTGTGCCAATCATTAATTTCTGTTCTTGTCTGGTTAATTGAAATGCGATTTCAAGGAATGAGAAAGTAACAAGTATGCTGCTCAAACTAGTGTTAAATTTACCACAGAGACGACAGGAATGATTCTAGTGATGATCGATTCCCAAAGTAGATGTGATTACTTGTAGAAGCCAGATGCTAAATTTCCAAAACAGGGATGTGTTTAACCAAAATAAATGCTGTAATTAGATACCTCTGGATGGCTGGGCTCTAAACTTGCAGCTTTCTTTTTCTTTATTAATGGCCCTGCCACTGTGGCCTTCTATGATGGCATTATCTTTTTGTTTTGGCTATTGGTTTGGCCTTTTTACTTTTTTGCATGCCCCTTCATTGCAGCTGGTGCCTAGTGAGTTTGTAACGAGCAAATGTTTTTATTCTTTCCAGTTGTGACCTCCTGCAAAAAGATTGCATGTTGAATATTTGGATCCCAGAGTCTTTGCATGTACAGCATCAGAGTAGTTGTTTGGCGGCAAACTTCGTTTGTGTTAGCTAGTTATCTGGGTCAGATCACTGTCTTGTAGCCTGCAATATTTTCTGCTACTGAACCTACTTTCTGGCAAACACCTTCTCACCTTTATAAGGATAACCTTCATTATCGTCTGGGGGTGCTGAGGGAAATGTAGCAATTGCATCATTCATGATGCTACACCATTAATTTTTATACCAGTCCAGAAGTGTGCTGTTGTATCATGAAGTTGCCTTTTCTGAGCGAGTACATCCCTTTAATCATGGCAGTGAGGATATATTTGTTTTAGAGTGGTCAAGTCAAACGACAAATCCAATTTCAACTTGGTCTTAGTTCCTGCAAGAAACTAGTTGTGGATAACATTCTAACACAGAAGATGAGGTTGTTTGTTGCCACATGCTTCTTGATCTTTGATGCCTGTAACAACTCCTTTTCTCCTGTCAATGCATCAAGTAGATTTGTTATGCTAACATTACCTAAATGTTGTTGTGTTAGTCTGACTTTGGAGTGCATCGCTAACAACATGGCGCTTGGTCATTTCTAGGATCTGCAGATAGTCGATTTCTGACTCTTATTGGCATCGCCAGTGCAGTTGAAATTCAACATTCTCAGGAATTATCTGGAGTCATTTGGCCTCCTTCTATCTCATATTTGTACCCTCATCCATCATGAGCCGTGAATCTATTAGTCTCTTAGCCATGCACATTTCATTTTGTCTGGGTTGGGGTTTTGAGCAAAGAACTAGGAGTGCAGGAACCTCTTTGCCACTTAGAATACACTGGGGGATTGTTTGTAGTACTATGATTTTGCAGAATGTGAATATCAAAACCTGCATGTTCCAAAAATTTGTTACATTGTTAGCGTCCTTGCTCATGATGATATAATATTAGTCCTTCTCAGTTAGCCTTTTAGGTAACATTAGTATCATCCAAGTGATTTAACCTGGACTATACTGAGGTAATATGAATAATTGGAGTTTTGTAGGCTGTTGGAAGCTGTTAACTTCTGAGGGAGGCACTAAAAGCTGTAACGAGAAAAATTGATCAGCTGGTTGGAGGAATTGATAATGTTTTGTCTTCCATTTTTTATTTTCTTGAAGTTTGTTGATTAGTCCCAAGTGCTTTGAGCTGATTAGTAATTACTTTTGCATCAATTGATATTCCATTAGGGGTTTTTTTTTTTGTGTGGTTGTTGACTTCTTGTGTTTCTGTGATGCTTTGCTTGATAAATCATTCGAAGCTTAAAACAAGTTTCGATGGTGGAAATGATCATACACCCTTTGCTCCCATTTGGATGGATTGCTCTATGGTTCCCTACCTTTTCACTAAGAAAAAAATTAACTCCTATTCACCAGTGTAATAACTAGCAATAGCTACCCAAACAGTGAGAGATGCAGTAGAAAAAGAAGTAAAAAACTTTAATGTTTCTATTTAAACTCTGAAATTAATTTTCATTAATTAGTTTTCACCCCAAAAAAAACAAAGGCTACAAATTTTTCTTAAATTACACGGAGTGTATGCAAAGAGGGAGTCCTTGTCTGCGTGTGCTCCATTTGATAAGCAGAGACTGGTGCTGAGGACAATAGACAGCCAGTGCCAGTAGAACATTGTGCTATGAAACGTCCAAAAGATAATAATATTCTCAAAGTACAAGGTTACAACGTTCAAGGAAACTTATTTATTGTCTTTCCTAGGGTGCTAAAAGTTTTCAACGTACGTACCAGGAAACTGATATCTTTCCTTGGGTATTAAGATTTTTTTATGCCCTTCCAGAATTACAGCAACGTTCTATTTCATTCTCAAATGGTCACCAAATCACTTCTGCAGCTTTTGTTCCGCATATAGTCACCAGAGCAGGTAATGGCGAGATTCTCCTTTTCCAGTAGTACTTGGTGCTGCTTTAGAATTAAGATAAGCATTTGAGACACTTCATTAAGGCATCTGTTTGCTCAGGCTTGCCCACAGATACACGAACATAACCTGCCAATTCTTTGTTGTTGTAGTGACGAATCATCACTCCCATTTTGGCAAGGTCTTCCTGCAAGACACCGAATGCCAGTAAGCCAAAGAAGTAGGTGGAGCCATAATATCTTGTAGAAGTAATGCGTAGCAACTTACAAAAAAAATGTGGACGGGAAAGGTTTGGAGTTTCTTTTAGATGAAGAAAAACTAGGCCATACACATTCATAATGAGTAGGTTGCAACACTGAAAACCATAGATCATAATCACTTCTATACCTAGTAAGTATAATATATTTTCTACATTGTGCCTCTTGATTAAATCTGAAGTAAATTTACAACTATTAGAGGTGATGACAAAGAGAACCAATTTCAGGTTGCTTGGCTACCTGCTGACTGTGGTAAGCAGGAAATTGGCTCATCAAATAATTCTAGCGTACAAGGCGGCAGAAAAGAATATGAACCCTGTTCATGAACTAAGGAAACAAGCTGAAGATGGGTTTGCAACTTTATACAGGACTAGCCATCAAGGGTCAAATGCTGAGATGAAGCTCCGTTTTTTGGCCAAGATAAGTGGTGGCTCAAAAGAATAGCCAAAAAATGGAAAAATGATGGAAGAAGCAGAGTGGGTTCTGTATTCTCAAACCACAGAAGAGCTGCTGTATAGTAACGTTCATGAATATTCTTCAAAGAGGTTAACAGCAAGCAACTTAGCAGTCATACACAGGAGATACATAAATACACACACAAGTACATTTTTTCATCAGGGAAAGAAAAGGCAGCAATCTTAAAGATAGGGAGGTTAAACTGAGTTATGGAGACGGAACAATAACCCAAACTTTCATAGTGGCAAACAACAACGATCATTTAAAACTCAAAAAATTTTTTCATGATAACGACGTATTGTACCTTCAACTTCTTGGCATCCATTCCAGATGCAACCTCACAGAGGATGAAATTAGAATAACTTGGAAATGGATTAAGGAATGGTACTTCTTTCAAAAGCTTAAACAGCCTTTCACGTTCTTGCACCAAAGCCACTTTTACTTTCTGGCAAAAATAAATCACATAGGTGATGGTCAATGGGACATCAAAGTGAAGATTACCGATCGATCTGAACATCAGAATTTTTTAGGCCCTCTGCAAAGCCAGAGTCTTGAGCTTACCTCCAGGTAGGCAGAGTTTCTCAATGCTGCACATGCAGAGACTTCTGCTGCAACAGACACATTATATGGTTGTTTTGCTCTCCAGAGGTATTCAATAATACTCAGGGGAAAAGCTCCATAACCCACACGAAGACCAGCTAAACCTGAATGACAAACATTCCAATCCAAACTGATAGGTATAAAGCAGAGAGTAAAAGTTCCACAGGGTTCTAAATGTGATGTTTTATTTGAGTGCCTTTTCTTCTCTTTTACATTCTCCCCATGCATGACTAATAAATAATTCTTGGACACATACGCATAATTTAAACATGAGCCCTCAATTAGATTTAAGTTGGTTCTCTGTCGCCATATTTTCATAATATATAACTTAGAAATAAGGATAGAAGAAAGACGCCCACTATATTACCCGGACTGAGGTATGGGAGTCCCGCCAACACGACTACTCTAGTGCAAAATGAAGAGTTGGACATAGGTATGGCAGAGCAAAGTGAAGAGTCAGGGTAATATAGCACACCTGTACCCATCCCCATGCAGAATCCTAGTTAAGACATTTCATGAATCCAGACACCTAGAAATATTTCCTTGTCCAACATCCATACCCAAGTCCATGTAGTATGGCACCATATTATGCAAGGCAGGGGGTAAGACTTAAATCAATTTGATTAACTAATAAATAAAACCATCCTCTCTTCAAAGTGAGTAGTGAGGTTGGTCAGGCATTACAGTATCACAGTAACTGTTACGACCGGTCAAGGTTGTGACAGATACGCCTTGAAATAGTAATAGGAGAAAGGTCTTCCTAAAATTCCAGACCGTTAAAAACTGAGGGTGTATACACCTACCAGCTCTTTTACTGAATGTGCGGAGAACAATCAGATTCTCATGCTTCTTCACCCACTGCATTTTAGACTCAATTCCTGAGAATTCAATGTATGCCTCATCCAAAACAACCAATATGGGCAAATCAAGTATTTTCAGAAGAGTATCATCTCCAATTATGCTGTTCAACACAAACACCAAAAAAGTTCATATTAAAACAAAATCCAGGAAGTTCACATTATCATTTGCCTTTAGCAAATAAAGTCTTAACAGAAAAAACTAAATGACAAATATTTAAGCACAAACATATCATCATTGTTTACTGCAGTATGATTAAGAAGTAAAATTTGAATACAAAGAATCATCTATCTTTTTACCAGACATATGAATAAATCTATGACTAAAGTAAAAGCAATTGGTCTTCTAAAAAATCTGACCCTTCATTCCATTTTTTCCTTAATTACAACATCTTAATCTTTTATTCAAAATAACTATAGAACAGGGATACTGTACTCCCACAATCTTTGTTCTCTTTCTTCATACTCTAATAAGTGATGAATTACAATAATTAAGCTTGCATGATGAGTTCCGGGCAGTTTCCATGTTCAACAATTGCATGCAAATAAATTACTGCAGCACTTACTGTTCTAATCATACACTTTAGGTTCCCTTTGCCAACCTTGTAGTTACTATATAATTTGGTTGTTCTTATGCAATCTTATTATTCATAGTTCTCTACCATATCTGTAGCAATTTGGAGGGCTATAATTGCTAAACAACCATAAAACATCAGAATCCCACTTTCCTCCCCTTCCTCTCCTTCAGCCTTTACTATGGCACATTTAAGAGTATATATACATGGATCTGATTGAGAAATATCACCTTGCAAAAGGTATTTGTGATAAACTATAATAGAAGATATACCTGCTAAAAAAGATGCTTCTCAAAATAAAGGTACAAAAAAATTAAACCAGTTCTTATATAGCATAAGACTCAAATATGCCCAACTTGGAATCTAAATTAGCCAACATCAACTGTTGCAGCACTAATGTTAGCCTCTTGTAGCCCAAGTCATGATGAATTATCATTCAATTTGAACTAGTATGAGTTTTTTAGTCAAGGAAATTACTTGACTGACTAGGATTGTTGTCAGTAAGATGCTTGATAGATTCTAATGTGGTCAATTTGAAGTAACTTCGGAAATTACTTCATAGTGAATTAGTATCAACTAATAGCTAAACTATGTAGAATTCCGCTTTAGAAGGTTACGCAGCTCATTTTGAAGAGATGATTCTGGCAGAAAGAATATTTAGAGCTCATTTAAAATCAATTTGTCATAGTTTTCCTCGCCTAACAAGTGCCATCCTTATTTTACTTATCTCGACAAAAGATAATTTGAAATCATATTACTTTGCCTAGCTGACAAACATCTGACAGAGAAATTTGACACGCACTATTTCTAGAGACCCCACTCTAGAAATGAGATATCCGTAATGCGACCCACCTAAACAAAACCTGTAGGTATGCTTTCTCATTTCTCCATTTCTTCTTGTTGCCGGTACTTCGTTCCATTCTTGTTCTATATTTTAGTCTTATTCAAGCAATTGGTAAAGTTTCATTCATTAAACATAAGAGAATAACTAAATGAAAAATAACAACTACATCAAAATTAAGCAATGAGGAAATGGAAGACCAGATGACTAGACAGTAAATTTAATCTCATTCTGTCAAAAGACAAATTGCAAACTAAACCAGAAAAAGATCAGCATTCTTGTAACCAAATATTAATTTTGCATTAGAAAAAACATCCATTGACTCGGAAGAACATACTGTAGAGACTCCTTTTAAAGCTTATCTGCAATGTAAGTGATCAAATTCAAACTTAATGTTGCAACAAGTATGGAGCAACAAGTACCATATTTGATGCAAGGTAATACATAGATTGACCACATTTAAAGCAAGAAGTACCATTAAAGAACAGATGCAGCATTAGATTACCTCCCATCTGGATTATTAGGTGAAGTTAAAAAAATGCATTTTGGTTTTTCCTGCTCAACAACCTGCACAATCCGTTCAACATCCAAGCTAAAATCCGAGTTGCGAGGTACTGTAACAGTTAAAGATGACCAATGTTACTATCCGTGAAATAATGAAGATAACCATCCAGAAATAAGACACTAAACCAGCTAAAACCTAGCTTTGGAAATTGAACCATTCCTCATTTTATGATTAGCACAATTGTGCTCTTTATCATCACTAAAAAGTGCATTCTTGCTAGAAAAAATGTTAGATCAGAAAGAAAATTACAAGATAGAGAACAAAACTGAGAAGGAATTCAATAACTCATGTTATTGTTAGGGAATGCAACCTATGACCAAAGGGATGAAATCCAATACTCCAAAAAATATAAAAAAAAAAGTTTGTTAAAAATGGGATTCAAAATAATTGACACATGAATCTGGTTTATTACCAGGAAGTAAACAGAGTTAGAATCAACTTTGGAAAAGATAATTAAGAGAAGACAAATATCAAAATTCTGTCTACCCTTAACTACAAAGGCACCATTAACAGCTGCATCAAACTCGTACATGGTAAAAGTAGGCGGACAGTCCACAATTTTATCACCTGGATCTAGTACACACCTGCACAGGATACATGCAAACAAAAGCTAAAGGTCAAAAACATGCAAAAGATTATATTGCAAAGTCACAATGCACAATAAGAAACCTGCAAAAGTAATGCACTTTATAAAGTACATCATCTTAGAAAACAGACCGCATAATCAAATCAATGAGCTCATCTGCACCACAGCCCGCAAGAATGTATTCAGATCCAAGACCAGAATCTTCAGCAAGGGCTGCACGCAGTCGTCGACTTTCAGGGTCAGGGTAAATATACGGGAACTTCATTGCTCCCAAAGCTTCAAAAACCTGTAAGAAAGTGACATCTTAGCAGCCAGGAAAACTAAATATCACCTACAAATTGCACGGAAAGCATATTTTTCTTAAAAGACCAATACTGATATTAACCCATAGATAAACTTAGGTAAGAAAAACACTATTTAACACATGACTTACCTCTGGTGGTGGGCCATATGGGTTTTCATTGGCGTCCAATTTTACAATATCCTCAGGTTTCCTACCTAGTCGAGCTGACAATACCTAATAAGAAGCATTGTAATGTTCACAAAATCCTCAGGCTTCATAACAAGGCATGATCACTAAACAAGCGAAAAAGAATAACACTTTAGAAAAATAAATTAGTAAAAGGTTTCAAGATCTCAAGAAGTCAACAAACAAAAAGCTAATAGGAAGTAGCGGTTTCTCATAGCTCATACAGATATTCAAGGTCCAAATAGTACTAGCTTGAGGATCAAGGACAACAGAGGCGAAGGATCACATTTTAAAAGGAGTAGACTTTTGCTCTACAGAACGCATAACTAGCTAACTGCTTCAGAGAAAGGCAAAAAAATTCACAAGGTAAGTAATAGCATATTGAATTGAAGCACAACCAAATCAAGTACACTAGCACGCCAACACACTCCTCTAGAAGCACTACAAATTTCTCAAACAACTCAACTCAGCAGCTCACTTTTAAGCATTTGTTTCAATTAAAACAGTCTCAAACAACTGTTTATCGTTTCCGTATTGATAAAATAACAGAACCACAAAAAAAATGGAACTATTACTCAAAGAAGAATACAACAGTAAACGGAACAGAACTATTAAAATTAATGTTTCAGTCACCTCAAAAGGCAAAATGGGCTGATAAGGTTTCAACTTTCGGAGATGGGATCGGATGAACGAGTCCCCAGAGACCTTCGACAAGCATTCTAGTTGTTCACCATCGTCTTTCTCGTTGACAGCAGCTGCAGGCACAGTTGACGATGCCATAATGCTAATCGAAGTCTGTAATCCTCTATTGCCTCTGCTACAGATGCTTTGCTGCTTTCCCTCAAATGGCCAGACGGGCTTTGGTCTCTCAATGCAAAGAGATGACAATGTTGTGTTGCCCAGTAGCTCAATCACACCCATTACACCACAGAAACTTCTGCATTTACATTGAAAATCAAAATGCTCAAAATATACAACCAAATAAATAGTAAACAAAGCAAAGCAACAAAAAAAAATTAAAATTACAGAATATAGATTTCGATCATTTTGGGCCCAAATTAACTCCATCGAGAATTCCCAAACCAAAAAGAAAGAAAAGGAAAAAGAAAAAAGAAAAAAAAAACAAAGATAGAAAAACCAGAAATACCGAGGAATAAGAACAAGGGATGAGAATGAAGTTTCCCAGAGGAAGATTCCCAAATAGGCCTGGCTGCTCTGCTCTCGGCGCTGGAAATGAGGAGCCCAAATGGGAGAGATTCTGCAAAGAGCTTATGGGCGGGGAGTGTGGTGGTTAGGCCTGTAAGTTGGTCACACGCCGGCGTAAACTATAGAATGGTAAAGGGTTTTAGGTTCCGGTCGAAGTCCATCGAGGCTTACCTTAATTTGGTTATGCCGCAGCTTAGTTTTCTAACCAGTGTACCGCCTCTATAAAATAATCTTTTGAGTTTTGATTAGGAATTCTTTGAATCTTATAAAGCAAATCAGTTATCAAATAGTAGACTCGGGTAGAAGCTTGGGGACTCGCAAGCTGCCAAGGACTCGAATTCTAATTTGGCAGCGGGGAAGATGCTAAAAGCTATCCCGTAATTATTGCGGCGACTAACTAACTACCTTGATAGTAGTTGGCCATTAGTCAGCGGATCAAGGATTAAATCCTTTAACTTACATAGTACATTCGTTTGGTTTAATAGTGATTCAATTTCATCCGAATTTTTCTTTGATCCAGTTGAATTCACATTCTCTATAGTAGAAATAGGTATAAAATAGAATGGGTAAAAAATCTCAGCGGCCACTAAACTATTGGTCGGATCATGTTTTGGCAATCAAACTATTTTTCGTCAGTAATTGGCCACTAAACAACTTAATCAGTAAACTCATGACCATTTAGTTGATAATTACTCTTAATTTATGAAATTAACAGTTAATCTGTGAAATAGAGTCGCGTAGTTGTTAGACAAAATTACTCTTGTGCTTTGCAACGTGTACTGCTAATTTCATAGATTAAGAGCAATTATTGACTAAATGGTTACGGATTTACTGATTAAGTTGTTTAGTGGCCAATTATTGACGAAAAATAGTTTGATGGTCAAAACATGATCTGACCAATAGTTTAGTGGCCGCTCAGATTTTTTGTCCAAATAGAATTTATCGCTTCAACAAAAAAAAAAAAAAATCATTGGAGCGACTCCTAGGATTTCAAACGAGTCGAGTTTTGATCTAATCGAATCGAGTCTTGACTTAATTTTATTGAACTCGAATTTGAGCTCGAGCTCGACAAGCTAATAATTTAAAACTCGAGCTCGAGCTCGAAAATATAAAAAATAATATTTTTTCTTAATAAATAATAAAATATTAAGGATATATATGTAATTTTGCTATTAAATATATATATATATATATATATATATATATATATACACTCAAGCTCGCGAGCCTAACGAATTTAATATTTTGAACTCGAGTTCGAGCTCGAGTCGAGCGACTCGCGAGCGGTTCGATTCGTTTGCAGCCGACTCCAATGGTTAATATACAATGGACGTATAAAAATTATGATGAAGTTGATCCAAATGACATTGAGTTGTCCTCTCAAGCTGTTTAATTCATCTGTTCGACTACCTCTGCACAACCTAACTCCAAAGGCTTCAAGCAATCTTCCCTTTTGTGTTTGAGTTTTTGTTTCTTTTGATAAAGCCAATCAGCCAGTTGAGGGGGGCAAAATTGTAATCAAGAGAATTTAGTAGGCTTGTCTATCATCATAGGAAAATTATAGTTTCAAATGTTAAAAATATTAAATAGCTCATAAGCACGCTTTGCTACATTTCCCAAGAGGAAGCAACTTAATTAGAAGGGAGATTATCAAGAACCATTGGAAGCTTGGTATGGTGTTGCATGTGACAAACCTTGACAGACTATCAGTTTCGACTGGTTTGTTCCGACGATTTCCATGCAACGAATTAAATGGGCTATAAAACTAAGCTAGTTTAAGAGAAAGAACCTCATATCTACGAGAGGAGATTGTGCCAACAATAGCACAATCAGTAATTTTTCCATAGTTTGATGATAATTGATAAGAAACTTGGACCAATAAGTATATGCACAAAGTCATACAAGAAGGAAAATTGGGAGACTTCTTGCTTTCCACTGCGGGGAATACTTGAATCGCTAGAGAGGCAAAGTTCCCAAGCATCATTTTTTCACTCTAACTAGGAGATGTCGGTGCTTGGTGGAACCGTGGAAGTAATAGAAATGTTAAATCACCATGAACCTGAAAAAGCTAATACCCGCTATTTTATGACATATCTTCTGACAGCTAGTAATCGTCCAAAATTCTGTATTTTAAATTTCAGGTCTGATTTACTGGGAATTGGTTGCTTTTTAGGATGTGAAGCCATATTCTCCGTTAGAAGGTGAGAACACGTATGGATAGACTTCCCTTGCATCTTACGTTTAACCAATCGGCCTAGAAATTAGACCCCCGAATGAGCCCGGTAACATATCATTGTTATCAATGACAGGGACAACCAAAGGTTAGCTACGTACGTAGACGGTCCTCCATTTATCTCACATAGCATTTCTTAATTATCTTCATTTAGAATGTTACAATGAGTCTGTTTCCTACTATTTTGGACCTTAATGAGATATAGGATAAGCATAAAAGTCACAATGTCATATTCTAACTTTTGCTTGTGAGCTTATCTTTGTAATTTTACTTGCTCTTTTTTTTTTTTTTTTACTACGTTTATTTCTAGAGCCCTAATGATCAGACATCAAGGCAAATATTTGTCAAAAATATCGAAATTTGGACCACCATAACGTCCTCATATGTCAACATAAAAGTTTCAGCTGATAGGCAATGCCTTGTGGATCCAGATAGAAAAACAGCATCAGACGACATATGCAAAATACAAGCCGAAAGTCAAGAGAAAAGGACATTAGTTTGCTCCATACGGTAGGAAAGAAATGGAAATCAGTGTATTTAAGCCAAAAAAATTGAGTGCTAAATGCTAATAGTACATTGCTTATTCCTTAGACCTATATAAGATGATATATCTTGTGAACAACTGGTCATCAGAGTTCTCCAAATCAATTCTAGACAATTATAGACTAATGGGATCAAGTATCTTGAAGCAGTTTGTTTGCTGTTTTCTGATCATTATCATTTCATGGGAACCACAGGCATTGTCTCGAATGATCCCTGATGTTTCCATGATAGAAAGGCATGAGGACTGGATGTCTAGGTATGGACGCCAGTACAAGGACGCTGCAGAGAAGGAAAGGCGCTATAACATATTCAAGGCAAATGTCAAGTATATAGATTTTGTTAATAATGCAGGGAATAAACCATATAAGCTAGCTGTCAATGAATTTGCAGACCTGAGCAATGATGAGTTTAAAGCTGCTCATATTGGACAAAGAAACCTCTCCAAGACAGCAAAGTCAAGCACAGCAACCCCTCTCATGTATGAAAATGTCACCTCAGTTCCCCCTAGCATTGATTGGAGGAAGAAAGGAGCTGTTACACCTATCAGGGATTCAACATGTGGTAAGTGTGAAGCAGTTTTTAGATTCTTTATTGATTGTTATTTTGCAATTGTTCTATAGAATTCATAATAATTGTATAGGAGCTTGGACAATTCCCGCTGTTGATGCCGTGGAAGGGCTTACCAAGATCAAAACTGGAAAGCTGTACACCTTGTCAGTTCAAGAAATTCTGGACTGTGATGGTGGTGGTCACAATGGTTGCGAAGGGGGTTTTACAGATGACGCCTTCCAATTCATTAAACAGCATGGGCTGACTACTGAGAGCAACTACCCTTCTAAAGGAAATGTAGGCACTTGTGACACCAAGAAGGAAGACGAACCTGTGGCAAAAATTAGTGGCTATGAGAATGTACCAGTTGACAATGAGAATGCGCTTATGCAGGCAGTAGCTAACCAACCAGTTGCTGTCATAGTTGATGCTTCTGGTATGGACTTCCAATTTTACTCGAGTGGTGTCTTCACTGGAGACTGTGGAACTGCTTTAGACCATGGTGTAACATTAGTTGGCTACGGTACCAGTAATGGCAAGTTGAAGTATTGGCTGATTAAGAACTCATGGGGTGTTGACTGGGGAGAGGATGGATACATGAGGATGCAACGAGATATTGCTGCTAAGGAAGGTTTGTGTGGAATTGCTATGGAAGCCAAGTATCCTACTATATGATTCAAATGCAGTTTAAGCTTCTGTATGTCGTATTTTAGTTGATTTACCTGGCTTGCTTTCATTAGGGTGCAATCTCAGTTTGGAACTTCTTGCGGTTGAATCTTGACTGAGTTTACAAATATCAATCCCTGTAATGTACATTTGGTGTCATATGATAGTTTGATGAATGTTTGTGGAATTATTTCTTCCCAGTTTCCAATTTCATTATGCTAAATGAGCTGGAAATTCAGTTAACGAGTCTAGTGTGAAAACCTCTTCCAGCTTGTTAACTTGACGAACGAGTTTGAACCAGGCTGAATTAGTAAACAAGCTAAGTTTAAACAAGAGATGTTCGATTCAGCTTGACTCATTTACAGTTCTAATCTCTCGCATCTTTGAGTTGAATCATTTGGCTGGACATCATACCCCAAAAAGTTCCATGGCATGGACTAACAAAGCTTAGTTGCCTACGTAGACATTGCACCGTTATCCTAGCCTAGAATTTCTCAATCATCTTCATTTTTAATGTTGCAATGAGTTCGTTTCCTACCATTTTGGACCTTAATGAACAATTGGTTAAGCATAAAAGTCAGAATGTCATATTCTACTTTTTGTTTGAAGTCAGAATGTCAAATTCGACTTTTTGTTTGTGAAATGGTGAGTAGGGCTGTAAACTGATCGAACCTTAACGAATAGCCCGGACTCAATTCATTTAGACTTGATTTAGATTCAATTTTGAACGAGTTTGAACTCGATTTCAAATCAGTATTAGAACTGAATTAAAGTATCAAATCGAATTTGAACTTGTACTTATTCGACTCGTTAAAGCTCAATTAGGCTCGAATAATTTTTTTTATTTTTTATTTAATATATATAAATGTTTTATACATAATAATACATTTATTATTTTATTGTATAGATATTATATATCTATTATTGATAAAATAATATTAAAATGTAAAAAATAAATAAAATTTTGAGCTCTTGAATTGAACTTGAACCTAATAAATATCAAATCAAATCAAAATCGAGCTTAAATTTAAACTTGTACAAGAGTTCGAATTCGAGTTCGATCCCAAGATTTCAAATCAAGCTTGAAAACTTCAAGTTCAATTCGTTTGCAGGCCTAGTAGTCAGTGTTATATTTATTTGGTTTGGTACTATATCTACCTCTAGAACTTTGAGGATTAAACAACAAGCTGAACACTTGTCAAAATATCAAAATTTTCTTCTGGCAGGCAAAGGCATAGAACCATATAGAGGAAAAGCACCAGATGACATTTAGAAGATACAAGCCTAAGGGAAACTGAAAAGGATACTTGTTTGATCCATAGAATAGGATAGAAATGGAAATTAGATCTAATCAAGCAAACAAATGACTGACGTAGCAAAATCCATATAGCCATAGAAGATGATTGTCTTGTGAGCGAAATTTCATCAGAGTTTTGCAATTTATTCTTAGTAGAAAAAATATTTGCTAATAGGATCAAGTATCCTGAAGCAGCACGCATGTTTGTTGTTTTCTCTTAATGATTATCATTTCATGGTCTCCTCTCTCTACAAGTCTTCTCTCGAGTGATCCCGGATGTTTCCATGAGAGAGAGGCACGAGGAATGGATGTCTAGTTTTGGAAGGCAGTGAAAGGACCCTGCAGAAAGGAACATATTCACAGCAAATGTTAAGTACATGGACTTGATCAATAGTGCAGAGAATAAAGCATGCAATCTAGCCGTCAATATTGAATTTGCAGACCTGAGGAATGATGAATTCAGAGCTGCTCATAGTGGACGTCGAAGCCTCTCTAAGACAACAAAGTCAAGAACAGAAACCTCTCTGTTCTTCATTTTCTTTACTTTAATGAAATGGATACAAGTGGATCACATGCATCAGCTATTTAAAAACCATCAAGCTTATTGAATCAAAGTAAGACAAGCGTTTGCATTCATTTACGCATTTTAACTCATTTCATGACAGCCATTCACAAGCTTTGATTTAGGATGGATAAATGGTTATGAATAGACATTTCCTCCTCTACTATAAGGTACATCTTCTCTTTGTGGATCGAGTTAGGCTCGTATGATCAGATCATCATGTTCGAGGATGCCCTTCCACAACATGAATTATAGTGGCAAAAGATCACATAGGATACTTAAAAGCCACGAGGGTAAAGCCACTCGTTTTCACCATTTAAAGAAGCATAAGTGAGGAGCTCATCATTAGCTTCAAATAAGCACATTTGCGGCTTTTCTAGCGTAACCACTGCTTGTATTCCATCGACCCCTTTTCCATTTCTTAGGTCCATCAGAATAAAGGAGTTCCTTTGTCCTAGTTTAGTAGCATAGCGCACCAATGAAGGTCTTCCCCAACCAAAATCCACATCATAAAATGGGAGTCTACACATGCTGGAGCCATGGTAAACATCAAATTTCTTGACAATGCTTCCCGCTTTGCAAGTGCGGATTGGAATTCTTCAATTGGATAAAATTCGTACTTTTCTTTGTACTCATTTTGGATTTTCCTTCGACCATTCCTTAGTTTACTAACCAATTCTGGAAATCTCACATCATCCTCGTTCTCCACTACTACGGGATAGACGGTAATGAAATTTCCAACAGAATTCTGTGGCAACGGAGGGATAGTTATTTGTCGCAAGTTTGCAGCATTGCGAAACATGGAGGGCCTAAATGAGCCTGAGTTAGCCCTTGATGCAGACATTGCACGCTTCAAAATTAGAGCAGTCACAACTTCAACTTGAGTCGGGTTATCCACTCCTGAACTAGTTGCCATAGCCTTAAGTTGAGCAATTTTTGAAGCATGGAACAAGAATCTTCTGGTCAAGCATGTTTCCCTCTTTGGCACGGCGTATAGCTTCAACATTGTTGGATCGTCAACTGGAGGAAAGAGTGATTGAAGCTCCTATAAACTGAGGAGATGGAATATGATCACCACTTGACAAGAGCTGACGGGCCACAGCAGCCCAGTCATTAAAGAAAGTGGACATGGTGGATGCATCAGCAATCGTGTGCGTGATAAGCATGCTTAGTGCCAGACATCCACAATCGAAATAGTTCAGCTGAACACGCACTAGACTAGAATCCGCAGCATTACTAGTGATGGGAGATATATGACCAGATGCGGCTGGAAAGACGAGATCTTCCAAATGAAAGTTCGGTTGGTTGATAATGTCTGATATCCGGCTTCGATAAACTGAACTCCCATGTCATTGCAGTCGATAAAAAGGTTGTTCTTTAGCCTTCCAGCAAAGGGGTAATAATAGGTAAGAGTTTTTGACAGTGAAAGTTGAAGCACTGTAGATATTTGATTGGCAGACAACCGATCACTACCCTGAATATTAGGGTAGAACAAGGCCATGAAAGAAGGCAACACCTTCGATCTTCCCATGGCTTTCCAAGTATCAGAGATTGACATGCTGCCATGAAAGAAGACCTGAGTGCCACTGAGCATGTCAAAGTTGCACGTGTGTGGTTTTATTACAAGTCATGAACAGGCAATCTTGTACTACTACTATCCTACTTTAGATCCTCGGCCCCCAATCCAGAGCCTCAACTCGTCCTCGTGCTGGAAATGTTATCATGCGTATTAGTTGCAGCAAGCAACAAGTCAGGGTGAAATATTTGGTGGAATGTCATAGTTTAATCTTACCTCATCCAAAATATTAAATTATGTTAGCAGAAAGCCAATTATATGCCTTATTAAAAATGACAAAAAAAATATTACATTATATTATTCAAGTTTTATTTAATTTGATGGATTCTGATTGCGCTCAAACTTGAGCATAAGTCTCGATTCAATCTCATATAAGTAAATGGCATGACAAGCACTTTTTTGCCAAATCAAGCTCAAGGATCAGCCGTTGACAGACAATACAAATCATTCCTCAATATAATTAGTACGGTTTGGTCCTTTTTTCCTACTTAGTCTTGCTATGATATACCGATTGGCCAAATTCAGGAATGGTTGTACTTTTGAGACACAATATTGATCCAAGAAGTCAAAACAGAATGCAGGCATAACCTATTTATCTGGATTGCACTTGCAGGGCGCAAAGTATAATTTTGCATTGTATATTCTGCCAAAAACAGATTTGGTTCTGTTGATTCACGTATTTCGGTTTATGGCATGATGATGCAGATGAAACTCTGCAATTTCTTGCGGATATGCCATAACATACCATAAAACGCCTCTACTCTCTAGACAAGCAAACATAATGAGAGGAGAGATGAAAAAGCCCATTAATGCTCGTTAACGAACTATACAAAAACTACAACAGCGTAAAATGGAATATCTGCTACTTCTGTTACATGTACATAGAAGATCTGATGCATCGCTTCCTGCTGGACATCACTACTATATTCCCGAGCTTTGTGTTTCATTCAAGAGTTGAGGACACCTGATTGCAGATTGGGTTTTTTGAGTTTATTAGGCGGTTATGTAGAAAGTTTGGTTTGTTATTAAATACGCAGTGTGGCCCTGACCTTGATAATCAGCTTATTGGCGCGTTTGTTTCAGTATTGACATTTGATACATAAAATTTGTGGGTTTGATTCTTTTGCTCCTTAAGTTAGACGCCTTGATGCTTGGATTGGCAGCAGTTTACAGAGCTTTTCGCCAAGAACTAGATAAAATTTTCATAATCTTGAACCCAGTATGATAAAAACTAAAAAAGTTTCACATAAAAGTAAGTGCTCAAGCAGTTGGTGACGAAATTAGTCACACAAGAGCTTCCCATTAGCTAAAACTAAACTAAGCTACTGGACTGAAAAAGCAAACTGGGACTCGGGTGCTGCTACTGTAGGAGCTTGAAGAACATGATAAAATTGATAGAATTGTTCAATGATGGCAACGCAATTTCCAGAAAAGATCAGCTTGCAACCAATCCCCTATCATGCGGTAAGCCTCCTGTGTTAAATGAATTCCATCCCAGCTGACGTATCTTTCGGGATCACGGCAAGCCTTAACACCTGGAAATCCACACATTCGCGTCTCATTGAAGTTGTACAGCCCTCCAACTCCACAACAAGCTTTTTGTAGCTCAAAACCTAATAAGACAAAAACAAATTAGATGCCCAGATGTGGATGCTTCAGATACCCCGTCCTCCTACTGGAAATAATTGATTTCCTTTAAGAATTCAAAATGGTAAATACTAACTAACATACCTTCAGTTTCACCTAGATTGAGAAGCTGTTCATATGCAGCGTAGTAGTCTCCATAGACGATTGTTACATACGGGTACTTCTCTTGCAGCTCGGCAATCGCCTTCTTCAGGTGATCATTGTGGAAAGTTGCAAAGCTGTTCAATAGCCATATGCAATGATTCTCGTCGAACTCGTCTGCTTCGCTTTCCAGCCCAAACTTTGTAAGATAAATTGGCAGACATCCCATTGGAAAGTTCCCAGGAACCACTATTGTCCTTGCTCCAAAACTAATCACTTTCTGAAATACAGCATTGAAAGAAAAGGAAAAGCAATTAGAAGCAAGAGAATTAAAAGCAGCAAGAGTGCTAATAAGAAGAGGAGGGGCCTGCAAAAGCTAACCTCAACAGCATGCTTAATTTTGGCGACAACTAGAGGTACCAACTCTAGAATTCTAAGCGTATCTCTAGCCTCATCCAAGTACTGAAGGTATGCATAATTATAATCGTTGCCTCCGATTTCACCGACCATAAATAGAGCGTTTTGAAGCTTCCTTTCACAATCTGTTAAACAAAAAGAAAAGGGATAAAATTCAGTGTCATGCCAAAAAAAAAAAAAGTTAATAGCAGTTGAGAAAAGTTGAATGGCTGTCACGATCGAATGCATGACACATAAAATTTGAATCTACCGTTGTGACAAAATTTGTGAAAGTGATCTTTCATCCACTGAAGCTGTACGTCAAGAGAACTGTTGGTCACTGGATTTCTAACATGATGATGAGCGAGAACAGCTGATGATAGTGCCGTAGCACCGGCTACTGCAAAATTTGCTCCATGCTCAAAATTTGCCTTTGTATCCTTGATCGGATTCAGGAGAGGTAGACCCAGCGCCTGGGCTGTGTTAAAACAACGATCAAAATATTCAGTTAGCGGATGTGATTATGATAGCCTACATAAACAAAAATAACTAAATAAACATGGCATCTACCAGACGGTGATAGTTCGAATTTTTTCCATCATGCATGCAACTCATTGGCATCTACGTCCTCCACGCAAATTATTTATAACAAAAAAAAAAAAAGAAGAAGAAAGACAGAAAGAAATCCTTTGCCAGATTTTGTCGCGGAAAAGACAATCAGATATGGAGTTAGTTGATAAAAAGCAAAGCTCTATATCAAGTGTTCAAAAGAAGAATAAACCATACGAAGAAAAAATTAAAATAGCCTGAATTGTGACACACACACAAATAAAGAAATAGCTATTGCAAGTTGGTTGGCAATACTATGAAGAATTAACAGCGGGAGAGGGAGATCAAAAGAATCTTATATATATATATTTACCAAAGTAGTCAATCATGAGAAGTCCATCAGAGCAACGGCCGGTGGCTTTGTGGTGGGAGAAGGTCTGACCGTAGGGGTTTCTGGCGAAAGGTAAAGCGGCTCCAAGTGGAGATTCCCTGATCAAATTCCCAGTGTCTGATATGGAGTCCCCAAGTTGGTACACTTGATCAAAACGGCAGGCACTCAGGAGAGGACTAGCATCGGCGGATGGTGAAGGAGAAGGAAGCAGCAAAGCAGATGCAATAACAAAGAAAATAGCACCAATACTCGTGCCCTTGACACCCATTATTGCTCAGACAACAACCAAAAGTTTAACTATGTAATATTACTGCGTGGTACTATCAAGGTTGCTTGCTATGTGATTATATAGGATTGAGAAAGTGTTATAAACCTGTTGGAACTTGGATCAACAATTCGAATCCTAACTGGATTTGTTCTGCAGATGTCAAGCCAAAACAAAATACAACCAAAGTAGCACTATACAAAAATACAATAAGCCGTTTCCTAGACGGAATTGACTTGTTTTTAGATTAAGGTCTCTGATCCTGCTTTTGTTGATCAACTTACAGATCTAGCACCAATTATACTAGGATTCAAGTATAAGGTGCAATTCCACTAGGGACGGAAGTGCATAGAAGTTGTAATGAGACAAACACCTTTTCTTTGCAAACTACACTACATTTTATTCCGGACCACCTGTAATTCAAGTTTGACTAACTCAAAAAGGCATTGCCTGGAGCTCAATTCCAGTATTTTGGACAATGGTACCACCCAAAAATTAAAATTTTCAAACTTTTGGAATTATATCATCATGGAATTACTAACTTATTAACTATTGAATTCCAAATTATTTGCTCAAAAATCAAAATCAAAATAGCAGAAAAGAAATTCAAATTTCTTAATTCAATTTAAGAGCCAAATTTATCGTTTAAGCATAGTGCAGAAATATTTCTTACGAGTGCAATTCAAAAAAACATGAAGAACGGCTATTCAGACACCTTAACCATGTTGAGCCCAATTCAAAAATTTGAATTCAAATGACAGCCCAATCTCTAGTCTTGCGAATGCTTCTTTTTTAATTTTTTTTTTAAACAATAACTATCTAATCTACTCCTATTATACGGAAGAGAGGTAGTTTAAAAAGACTTGTATAAGAATTGGAGGGTGAATCACTTGACTAGACAAGTGCACTGCTGCACCATCTGAATTTTTTTAAGAACAAAAGCGATATGCTTCTTGTGCGATGTGATGTGCTATATCCTGACCTAGTGCACGGGAGAGTTTCAAACTGGCCATTGAACCAAGGTCCAATCGTTTCTAGCCTGACCAATGCAAGCCAAAAAACTCCCGACTCCTGTATCTTGAGCATTTGTTCTCATTTGGTCACAATGTCTAGGAGATGCATGCTGAGCTTGTCAAAATTGCAATCGAGTACTAAGACAGCTGCACCTTCGATTGACATGCTGCCATGAAAGAAGACCTGAGTGCCACTGAGCATGTCAAAGTTGCATGTGTATGGTTTTATTACAGGCCACGAACAGGCAATCTTGTAATCCCATTCTACTTTAGATCCTCGGCCCCCAATTGAGAGCCTCAACTTGTCCTCGTGCTGGAAATGTTATCGTGTATATTATAGTTGCAGCAAGTGACAAGTCAGGGTGAAATATTTGGTGGAATGTCATAGTTTAATCTTACCTCCTCCAAGATATTAAATTATGTTAGCAGAATGCAAATTACATGCCTCGTTAAAAATGACAAAAAAAAATATTAAATTATATTATTCAAGCTTTATTTTATTTGATGGATGCTGATTGATCTCAAACTTGAGCATAAGTCTGGATTCAATCTCATATAAGTAAATGGAATGACAAGCACTTTTTTGCCAAATCAAGCTCAAGGATCAGCGTTGACGGACAACACAAATAATTAGTACGGTTTGGTCCTTTTTTCCTACTTAGTTGTGCTATGGTATACCGATTGGCCAAATTCAGGAATGGTTGTACTTTTGAGACACAATATTGATCCAATAAGTCAAAACAGAATGCAGGCATTACCTATTTATCTGGATTGCACTTGCAGGGCACAAAGTATATTTTTGCACTGTATATTCTGCCAAAAACAGATTAGGAAAAAAGTTGATTCACGTATTTCGGTTTATGGCACGATGACGCTGATGAAACTGCAATTTCTTGCAGATATGCCATAACATGCGATGAAACGCCTCTACTCTCTAGAAAAGCAAACATAATGATAGGAGAGATGAAAAAGCCCATTAATGCTCGTTAACGAACTATACAAAAACTACAACAGCATAAAATGGAGTATCTGCTACTTCTGTTACATGTACATAGAAGATGGGATGCATCGCCTCCTCCACCTTCCTGCTGGAGATAGATGGTATGACTAGCAACGTTCCTTTCCCAATCTTGGATGTAATCTGAACATCTTGCCTTCAATTAACGGCTGCAGCAAAGACAACATCATTGCTATCCAGACCCCATTAGATTCAATATAAATCATATGACTTTATCCAAGTTGTTGTTATAGCATGTTCCTTACCTTGAGGAGAAAAAACCCAAAGTATGAAGATCATAAACAGAAAAAAGTCTCCACCATTTGGCTCCCATTTGTCATTGCTAACAAAGAATGATCAAGTCTTGACTCATTTTACATGAATGGGAGCATGTAAGAGGTTAGAAAGTGCTTCGATCAAAGATTCTGGATCAAATATTACACCAACTTTTGGGTCAGGTATTGAATCAACAGTTACCTACAGAGTTCAATAAGAACACATACACCATCAGAAATCCGTACAAGAAAAGAGAATACAAAAACCTGCTAGCAGATGTCTGCTCAGCTTGTTGTGTTGCCGAGGCATAATTGCCAAGTGCAAGTGATGAGACAGATTCAACGCTCACAAACTTCAAATTCAAGATTATCCTTATGATGTGTCTATAGACAGCAAAATTTATCTTACTTCAGCTAGAAAGAAAGCATAATGCCATATACATACCACGTGGAATATCCCTTGGGCAGTCAAGACTTCAACATCAACAGGAATTTGACCATCCTTGGGAACCAAAATTGTGTTTATGTATTGGTTTGGCTGTGAGAAAAAATGAATCATTATGAGCAACAGGACTTCATCCCCGTTTGAAGGATCATGTCATGATTTTAAGCATTGATATATGAGCCAAATTTTTGCGGAAAAAAGGAATAAGAGAAATATTTATTAAGGAGCTTATGTCATCGTACAGTAAATTAACAAAAGCTGAGAAAAGTGCAAGCATGGTTTTTTTTTTCTCTTTTTTTCAAGAAAGCAATAAATAAAAGACAACGGCATGGCCCCAAATTTCTAACTTTTGTTGGTGAAATGGGCTTACTCTTCCAATTCATCTCCAAAATTGTAGCCCCACTTGAATGACAGCCAAACTAGATAGAATCTACTATCAAGGAATTCTTTGGAATGAAACTAAATGAAAGTTCATTCCCAGCAAATGGAGGGGCCAAATATGTTGCATATCCTTTGAAGACACTACATAAGGATTGTCTCAATAAATCCTATCCTCCTACATAAGAATTGACTGAAAGACTGCAATATGAACTATAAAAACAAGTTTCATGAGAAAGATAAGAGAAAATAATATTTAAACTATTCAAAAACTTGCAGCATAGCTATACTTCCAACGCAAAAAAAAAAAAAAAAATCTGAGAGCAAGGCATTTTATTCCTTTCTATTATAAGGGCAACAGAGACCCTATGTCTCAATAAATTCCATCCTCCTAAGCATTGACCTGTCTACATCAGAATTCCTTACTATGAAGTATTAACAAAAGTGGCAGCAAATGTATATCTCAATCAGTCAAATTCAGGCGCATGACCCAAATAAAGTAGAGCAAAGCACAGTAAAAGAAATTCATATTTCAAAGAATCTCTATTTGCGAACATCACCGCAATGACTTCTAACTCTACTTACAGTATTCTTAAGACAATTTTCCGGGTCACCGTAAGTTCGATTTAGGGCATCGGTAATTGCTGTGACAAAGCAAGAAGCAGTAAAGCCACTAGTTTCCCGATCAGGAGTACCATTTAACAGAAGTACCTGGAGAGGCACAGAATCTAAAATAAGATTAAAATGATAAGAACATCTCAAGCTCTAATGCCATACCAAAAATTATATCCCAAAATGAAGGTACCATTCACCTTTAAAATAAATGTAACCAACCATGAAGAAGATTTAGAAAATGCATCTTTCCCCATCATAGAGAGATGAGGAACACACAAATGACTTGAGTATCAACTATATGTTAAACTATATTTCTAAAAGGAAGACCTACCTTTGGACACCACCTCGATGAGATAATTTCCCCAATTCCACGTAAGACCTAGTAAATTTAGAAAACAAAATACATGAAAACCAAATCAAGCTGAGTCCAGATAGTATAGTTTTGTTTGATGAAAATTGAGCTATCAAATTTGACATCACTAAATATAAGAGGAAAGAAACTACTAGCATATATGATTTGTACAACAAGAATGTTCTGTTTCAGACTGAACAAAAAATAACCAAATATGATGAAATACAAGGCAACATAGGAATTGAAAGCAAACCACCATTGAGAGAGAGAAACATCTAGTGGATGGGCAAGTTCCAAGAGAGATATACATTTTACAGTTTATAAAGCAAGTGCATTTCCCACTGGTGTCACCTAGTTTTGTCACATGTTAGAATTTCAATATTAGCCTTTCAGAAAAGCATATAATGCTATAAACTTTCTCACAAGATATGACTAATAAATAAACCATTTCAGGGTAGTTTTGTAACTACTGGATCACATTTTCCTGCACAATTCCACAAAAAGAGGTATTTTCTATGTGAAATCATTTTTAAACTATGCACACATGTAAAGTGTTCCAAAGTCACTAGTAAATATGGAAGGTACTTGATAAAAATTTGACAACTGTCATAGTATTGATGGAAAATCAAACTAGAAAGGAGTACCCATGTTCTGGTGTTGATGCCTTAATCATACACTAGCAGATGTCACATTAATGAGAAAAAAAGGAAAAGTGCTGTAAACACAACATTATTCCCTGACTGCCTATATTGCAGGATAGTTTTAATGCATACTTGCTTGGCTGGTTAGCCAGCCCAATTCCTCCCAAAAAAAGGCCACTTTTGCGCTAATGAACAAATACACTTGGCAGTAATGCCTTCATAGTGTAGTAACTAAACCTCCCAATACTGACACTGCAGTAATTAGTTACTGCATAAAAATTTGCATCTTTAATGATTCCAGTCTCCCAGGTTTGCCATCTATACATGCAAATGCACAAAAAGAAAGTTTTAAGAATAAGGATCATGTGAAGTTACCAAGGAGGGGCAAATAGAAGTAAAGAGGGATCCCATGGCAAATACAATGCAGTCAACACTCTGTAACTTTTCAAAGACAGTTGGATTTACACTTGGGAAAACCTGTTACACGTCCGAACAGCATAAAATCAGCAGAGAAATACAATCTAAAGCAAATGACATAATATCTAAACAATATACTCCAGAAAATTTGAAGAACCGACTCTCTACAAACATTGTAGCACAAAAAAGATAACCACATTGCAATATTAGCTTGACTTTATTTAAATCAACTCCAAAAACAAAAGATGCAAGAGGCCATATGCAATGCTTTTCTGCCACTTCTCCTTGACCTTAATTACAGTTAAATATTAGTGAAAAGGAAAAGTCAAGATACTTTTACCAATTATAGAAACTAACAACCACCATATGATTTTTTTCCCTTTGACTACCTTATGAACTTTTTTCAGAAGAAATTGTGTTCTTTAGAGTTGGAGGGGGGGCAAAGACAGAGAGGTGGAAGGAGATGAAGAGCCATCTGTGCACTTAAATTTACTGTTCTATTTGTTTCTTAAAGTGAAGGATCATACATCATGAAGAGCGTGTAATGGATATGAATGGAAATTTCTTAAGTTCCTCATTTCTGGCGAATAGTGGGGTAGGCCAGGAGGGATCTACACAATCTAGTATTCTACCTGGAGCTCCTAACTACTATGCAATTTTTAGATCTCAGCACCACAAGAACCAAAAGTTTGGTTTGCAGTAATCAAATATTCCTATCAATACTCCCCCTTCTTCCCTGAACAATTGACCTGATTTAAACATGCAGGTGATCCCCTTTCCCTGCCCTGTTTTGACTCTCTATCTGTTTGACTTAGACATTTTGACAACAGTATGCTAAAGACATCTTTATGTCACCACTATAAAGATGCAAACCCAAAACATCCAAAGATCATGTACGAACAGGGTCACAAAATATAACAAGTTCCAGCACAATTTCTTTTAGTTAAAATTGGATAAGATTATAGCTTCAGTGCTCTTTAACCACTTCAGGCAAGTTAAAGCATCACTTACCTCATGCAACAAATTGCAGCCTTCGCTTGACATATAGAACACTCGTTTTATTCTTGCCGGAAGAGCCGAAGCAGAAGAGCTTCCCTATCAGTATAAAATCGATAAGTAAAATCAAAATTACTTTTGGCTACCAGATGGGGCACAAAAATACAAAAAAGTGCATATTCTAAATCCCTGTCACATTATAACTGATGAAATAAATTCCAGAATCATAAATCAGACTTGAAAAAGGTCAAATTATATTGTTGAACCCATAGGTTGACCCTAAACCAACAATAAGGAATAAAAAATTCCCCATACTTTTGAAATTTAATTATTTTTTATGGATCTTGAGACTCTTAATTGCAGTTGAAAATGACTAGCTTAGATAACTAAACCGAGTTTTCCTCAAATACTCCCACACTTTTTCTTCGTGATAAGCAATATTAAAAAGTGCTTAACCATGTAGATGTGTTAAAAACATGAACCCCAAACATGATTATTATGTCAAGCAACAAAATTCCCATAAGATTGTGAACTAGTACAAACAGGAAAGAACAAATGCAACAACAATATCACATGTACATTACAGTGAAAAAAATAAAATAAAATTAACACAAGTAGCGTACAATAGAAGATGCAAGTTATACAGTTCCTGCATCAGCAGATATTATGTGTACCTTATCTATGGTCTGCACAGAACACTTGCTTGGATGAGATATCTCATTTTGCCCACGAATAATAGTTCCATCCTGAATATTAGAAACACAAACAAGAAATGCAAGTCATCTAGACATTTTTGGTCATCATCTTTGTTTGGGTTGTACACTTTCTTAATTACATACTCCCTCCCTTTTTTTATAACTGACGTTTAAGAAATTTGCTCTAGTGTACTTTTATCTGTCGTTTTATTATCCCCATACAGTATTAATTATTTTTTCACAATTTTACCCTTTTATCTCTCTTTTCCAATGCAGGGTTCTTAATTACTACTCCTAGTAATTATTGCTTCTCTCTTTGTAACAATCCTAGTAATTAATGAGGGTGAATTGGACAATTAATGAGGGTACAAAAGGAAAGTAGTGTACAGATTTAAGCAATGAAAAACTTTTCTTAATTGGTGTGCAAAACCTTAAACGTCAGTTATAAAAAAAGGGAGGGAGTAATTCACAGCCCTAAAGAACATTGACTGAACTTGTCAGTTAAAAAGCTACTAATCATACCCATAATTCACAACCCAATGTAAGCCTGTCATTGGTAGATATCACTGGGAGGACCAGACTATCTGTGGGAATATCTGAAACACGTGAAAACAAAAAAATAGCAGCATCTAGCGACCGAAAGAATATGCGTGCTCCTGCAAAGAAGAAGTTCCCAATGCTGCAAAGTTCATGTAAGTTAGTTGACAAAATATGATCGAAGGTATACCAAAGGAAGCAAAAAATATTTTTTGAGTAACCAACAAACAAGCAATTATAACAAAAATAAAAACACATCTAACAACTGATCATTGTTCAGAAACTATTACGAAACAGAACAAGAGAAAGTCCCTTTAATAGTGGAAGCTCAGACAGGAGCTGACACTAGAAAATCAAGAGAGCCAAAACAAATGCTGGTCTAACAGTGCCAGAGATAATGTAATGGGGAAAACAAAATTAGCACCAATTACCAGATCTGAAATTCTGACACCAATTAGCTCTCTACATGATTGACTATACAACTTACAGCACATCTTGCAACTTCAAAATAGATTAACAATAAATTAGAAAATGAGAGAAGAAATAACCATAACCTTTCCACTTTTAGTTTGAAAGATTACAACAAGAAAGGCCTTGACCCATTTTGAGTTAGCCATGAGAAAACATACTATTAGCCAAAGTTGCACAAATACAAATTGAAGAAATAAAACATATGCAAACTATTATAAATTTCTGTGAATGAACATAATTATTTCTCACACAAAGCTGCATAAGTCCTCCATACTTGTTTTTGCTATTTCATACATATACATAACTCAAATATCATTTTCCCAAAAGAAAAGTAAGTTTAGGAAATATATGTTTATAGAAAGTGCTGTATTTAGTCTTCACCATGAAACATCAATTAGACAAAACATTCTTGCTGAAACATTATCAGATAACATATGGATAATAATCCAGACAAGAAAAGTATAGGACAATATGATGGAACTCAACCATACAATGCTATTTCCAATATACCAGTCCATATGACCCTCTACTATACCCTGAAGATGAAGCAGTAGATGTACTGAAACTTAGCGAAATGAAAACGGTAACAAATGTATCCAAGCAATAAGCTCAGGAAAAGTTAAGAAAATGAAGGAAATATACAACTGAAATATATAACAAATTCATAATTATAGCAAATGGACCATAAGATACCTTCCATTACTAAATGAAAATAGTTCATCTGCATGACGAAGGATCTGCAAACAAAATAAAATAATTATGATCGATTATATGCTAAATTGATGTACAAATAAACAGATGAAACTTTCTGGAAAAACTAAAAGCACAGACAAAACAGGAGGAAAGAAAGGAAATAATTTTGTAGAGATTATAAAAGGAATATCAAAACTAATTCCATCTGAGCATGAAAAATAAAATGGTCAAAACAATGTAATGTTGTACAAAATTACAAAAGTTTCAGAGATGTGGTTCTGAACCTTTAGACAAAATCTAAAACTCAAGAGTACATCAGCATTCAGGGATGTGTCAACTTTTCAATCATGTAAAGGGGAGGTGAATATGTATCAATTGTCAATATGCAAAATACTATCACCAACAGTGAATGCATGAATTTCCTAATAATACAAATTGATCAGAACATCCAAAACATGCATCTTTTTTAATTTTAGTTCAATCTCATTCCAAAGTACACCATGTTAATCAATTGGATTTTTAATGTCGAAATATCTCTTGTGATTTGAAAGTGCTGCCAGTGCCAACTAGTGGCCCCAACATAAAATGCCTTTGTTTTAGATGCTTTATTATCTTTCTCTACTATATAGTTGAAAATGCTCCCTTTTTGTTTTCCGTGATGGTCTCAAACAAGATGGAACTCCCTTTCCTTTGAGGAACTCTTGCATATATGACATTACTCCAAAGCAAAAATCATTTGTGCAACTATAAGATAAGACTATATCATTCAGAAAACTAAAGTGGAATTTACAAAAGAGATGGAAGGCAAGTTGAAAATTTCCAAACATTCTAAAGATCACCTCTTTTGATACAGGATTTGAACAAAGGATCAATATTTTCTGGGAAAAAAAGAGCTAAACTAATCTAGAATGAGAAAATGCACTATTACTGAATGTACCCATGCAATATACTGTACAAAAAATGGACCGGAAATGTCACAGCAACATACTGCTGCATGCATATATGCATCATATGTGACAAAGGAACAATAAAAGTGAAACCTTAAACACATATACCCTCAATCCCATGTATTTTGCCACCTCAAGTTTGGGCACGATTTTCTAGGACTCCAATATATACTGGTTTCAATAATTAATTACCTTACAATTAAAATAAAAGAAAACATAGTTTTGTGTTTAGTCAGGGTAGAATTGGAATGTACATGACAAATTGTTCCCTTGTTTGGAATGGTGACATCTTTTATGGGAATGGGTGACAAAAATGAACGCAACAGAGGAAACACAACTCTTGTTTGACATGGAAGTACTGAAATGGAAGTTGACATTCATTCCAGCAATGCAAATGGACCTGATCTTGAAAATACACCAAGAAAGCTCGAATAGTCTCCCTGTATGGTTTTGAAACACCTTTCCAAAGAGGGTGCTGCCCTTCCACAATATCATACCTGTGAATTCTCAGCATAAGAACACAAATATATACAAAGAGTAAAAGAAAACCAAGATACATATTATCAATAGGCAAAGAAACAATTCAAAAGAGAGACAGGCACAGAAATCCAACCACCAAATAATTTGGTTACTGCTGAACAAGTCATGTAATGGACAACTATGAAACAAATGAAATCATTTTTGTTTCTAAGAAGTGAAAATTACCAGACCTTCAGCTAAGATTTCCAACTTAATTAGATGAAAGACTTGGTTTTATCCTCATGGATATTCGGCACTATTTCAAATGGAATCTGCTAAACTCATCCCCAATAGAAGAGAACTTATTTTCAATCATGAGTTAGATAACATCAGGAGGGCAATGAACCATCTCCCCATTATGCTGAATTAATTGGTCAATCTAATCAAGTAATTTTGTATATTAAGTCTAAACAGGAGAGAAGGGCTTGATGTAGGTAGAAACCATTTACGCCATCTTACTGCTGCAAAAAAGAAGTTCCCACGTGTGGAATCTGTGCTTGATAAGGTCAAAAGAGAGACTTTCTGTGGTAAGCCTCCGCAACCTTTCCTAACAAATAGATGCGGGAGAGACAAGGCACTCCAACATCAAGTATAAAAGTAATTGTTTAAGAAAAAAGAGATCAGACCAAGAACCTAAGTCTTTGAAGTCTCTGAAGTCTTTGAAGCTATAACATGGAAGAACGAATGGGAATCAACAAGCTTCCAAACCATTTCTCCATTTCTCCCTTCTAAGTCATCCCATAATTGTTTCGCATCCATATAGATTGATTTTCTACATATGGTACTCAAACATGCAACTGGAACGAAAATCCCTGACTGATGTTTTCAATAAAAAACATATTTTAATTGCTAAAATTGAATAAGTCAACTTCAGCATGGGTATAACTTGCTTATAAATGGGCTTAACAATAGTCTCGATTTTGAGTTCCCTGAAGGAAATGTATCTTACAAGAAGAAGAATAAAAAGTCTATGGCACCTCCTTTGAAGCAAAAGAAAATAACATGACAACTGAATGAGGATCCTTCCTTTTCTTTACTCTAAGGAGGAGTCGCCTAATTTGAAGGACTATATTTAGGAGTCTTTATACATATCTAAATCTGTTTCCTGTTAGATCCATATGTACTTCTCCCTGCAAATGCTCTTGCAAAGGTAACTTCGACATTTATTTATGTGTATAGGTCCTCCAATTGAAACTTCATCACGGCTTTAGCGAAATTTAGAGATCTTTGAGCTGCTACAGCCGACAGCTATTATTCCATTCATGTAAGTACCAGCTCAGTTCCTAAATATGTCGATTGTTTACTTACCAAGTTTCAACAAGTATGTGTTACACCAATCATTAGGACTTAGAACCAGCAAATTTACCGGTTCAATTCCACATAAAAGGGCAACATATTTCTGGTAAGCAAGATAAAATGAGTTAAAATAAATCCGGAAGCACATAAGCAAACAGAAAAGACCTAAGCAAGCCAAACTTTTACTCCCACCATTCTGATTTAGCTACTTGTGCTTCAAGAGGGTAAGCGATAACCGAGCAATGTTCGGACTGCAAGAGCCTCAGAAGTGCTTTGATCTGACAATCTCAGACACCTTGATCGAATGTCTCCAACTGCTGGACCACCTGCAATACAACCATCCACAAAAGCATGCCATAGTTCACTGGCTCTGAGGAACATGTGAAGTATAAACTGGAAGTTTTTTTTTATGCAAAAGGGTATTTCTTAGTTGTAAAGTAGGTTTCGGACAACTGTATCAGCATGCAACAAACATCAGATTAACTATTTAACTAACTTCCTGCTAGTTTGCAAAAAGTCAGCTGAGGATAGGTACTATTTTTTATAAAACAACCTTGCAGACCAAACTTATCAGTAGGTCAGGACTTCAGTATCACTTCAAGTGGAGATATTCCATCCTATGGTGGTCCCTCACACTCAATCAATTGATCATTTCGCCACAATTGAATAGTAGGCTATAAATTAAAGAAAAATGGAATAGGAAGAAATTTATGAAAATTAGTCCATTTTATAGGTTTATAGGTGTAAAAATATTTACCAAGAACACGAACAATCTCAGCAGTACTTCCTCCATCATCAGAGACAGGAAGAACATGGGCAACACAAGTAGTTAATTTCTTAAGCTCTTCTACAACTCCATTAAAGGCCGTCCCACCTGTACCAATACCAAGTACACATGAGAGCATGAGTTTAAGAGCCAAAGCATACTAATATAGCAAAGTGATGACTAAAAACTTTCAGCAGCCTTCACGCAAATGTATAATCAGA